>NW_025935237.1:0-21928 GCF_000764305.2 Hyalella azteca | reverse complement strand
GAGAGGTGCGGGTTCGATCCCAGCTCTGTGCGCCAGTTTCTGGTCAGAATCAGCGAGGAGGCCGGGCGGTTAAGCACAGCAGAATTGTAGCAGTGAGTTGCGAGTTCAAGAATGCAAAATGCTGTGAATGTTCTGCGATGTTCAGAATCGGCGACAGGCCTACAGCCTAATAAACGCTGAAACAGCTATTATTATTATTATAATGCCTTGAAAGGGAATTAATTTGAATGGAACTCTCATTTTACATTTAATTAAATGTCAATAGCACCTCACTTCTCACCACAATAGCGATGAATTTTTTAAAATTTTTAACGACATCAATATTTTAAGCTTTCCGTTTCCATGTTAAGCGATTTATAAAGCGAGAAAGTGCACATCCAGCGCTAGTATTAGTGGGTATCAAAATTGGTTAGAAACGAGAAAAAGCCCTAAATATTTTTAATCATACAAATTGTATTTATAATTTTTTTTGTCATTTGATTCATGCATTGTCTCCAACTTTACGCAAGTGCAAAACTCCAGATCGATAGGATAAGAAGAAGTATGTTAAATTTCGATTATAAGGTTTGTTGCAGACAGACAGACAAACAAGAAGTGAGGTTAAAGAGAAGTGTTGTAAAAAAATCACCAACATATTGTACTTGAATATAGATTCCGATTTGGGATCATTAAATGAATATGACTAAGCTCACTTGATATTATATTATTAAAGGCATGATACCAACGTGTACGCACAATGTCATGCTACGGCGTACACACAACTTCACAAGTTTTGCTTATCAAAGGCTGTTTTGACAGTTATGTCACAGTCATTCCTCTTCGAGTTTCGATTGGTCACTTGTGCTGTAAAGACGTGTGGTGTACACCTAACTGAACTGTGAAACTAATCACCAAAATCACGAATAGTCTTTACACTGTAAAGTGAAAGAAATGACCAAACCTAATAAAGATAGCTTTCAAGGCCCTGGCCCTCCTGAAAGCTCCCAATCTTAAGGTGACTTATGTAGTCACTTAGGGCGACTTATGTAGTCACTTAAGGTGACTTACGTAGTCACTTAAGGTGACTTATGTAGTCACTTAGGGCGACTTATTTAGTCACTTAAGGTGACTTACGTAGTCACTTAAGGCGACTTACGTAGTCACCAAATGGTCACCTTAAGCGCAGTGGAGTTCTTGCGCATGTGCAGGATGGCCGCGTTGCGCAGCGCGAGCTGACGAGCTGCGTGGCTACGACGCTCGAATCTGCTCGCCACCTCCCAGGCCGCGCGCGACACCTGTAGTCAGGAGGACACCTGTAGTCAGGAGGACACCTGTAGTCAGGAGGACACCTGTAGTCAGGAGGACACCTGTACTCAGGAGGGCACCTGTTGTCAGGAGGGCACCTGTAGTCAGGGAATTTTACCTCTGATTTCTTGGCAAATTTGAATCGGAGTGGAAATATCATCACTCTTTATGGACTTATTTAGCCGCATGTATAAGTAAAGAAGTGATTTGATAATAAATTTTCAAACCCGTATCCCTAAAAATGGAAAAATTCGACATGCCAGGACCAAAGCACATACACAACTTTGTGAAATTGAGCACAAAATTGGGCGAATATACACCATTAAAAACCATTTTTGTTCAGCGTATAGGAAAACAGGAAACGTAAACAGACCTCACTTGCGGTAAAAGGACGAATTTGTTACACGTTATTGACAATCTCACTTCATTTTTACGTCTGATGTCCTTGAGAGATCCGGTGTGTAATGGCGGTGGTGTGACCACAATGCCGGGCGCGCCCGCCACCAGAGGGCGGCCGGTGCCGGCGTCGGCGCTGCGGCGGTGAGTCAGCAGCGGCAGCCCCGACCGCAGGCTCTCCGCGCTCGCGCTTAGGCCATCCAGGGGATCAGACCCTGGTGCGAATTGAGTAAATATTATTCCTGCTTTACTACAGACCAAACTTGCGGTGGAAAAAGCTTCTTGGATTTTTGCTCTGATATCGTTTGTCAGTCAAGGTGTTTAAACTTTAAAACCCCGAAAAACCCTTATTCTATGGTTTTCAAACCATGGGTTTGGCTTTAAAACCCCGAAAAACCCTTATTTCTATGGTTTTCAAACCATGGGTTTGGCTTTAAAACCCCGAAAAACCCTTATTTTATGGTTTTCAAACCAAGGAACACTTATTCTATGGTTTTCAAACCATTGGTTTGGCTTTAAAACCCCGAAAAACCCTTATTCTATGGTTTTCAAACCATGGGTTTGGCTTTAAAACCCCGAAAAACCCTTATTTTATGGTNGGGCGCGCCCGCCACCAGAGGGCGGCCGGTGCCGGCGTCGGCGCTGCGCCGGTGAGTCAGCAGCGGTAGCCCCGACCGCAGGCTCTCCGCGCTCGCGCTTAGACCATCCAGGGGGTCAGACCCTGGCGCGCATTGAGAAAATATTATTCCTGCTTTACTACAAACCAAACTTGCGGAGGAAAAAGCTTCTTGGATTTTTGCTCTGATATCGTTTGTCAGCCAAGGTGTTTAAACTTTAAAACCCCGAGAAACCCTTAATTCTATGGTTTTAAGAAGTCATTCAACATTTTTTTAAATTGCATGCCTCATTATTTTTCGATTATCACCATTATTTATGTCTCAGATAAAAGCGCCACAATTACTTTGGACATTACTTGTCTTGGAACATCAGAATATAGCCAAATTACAAAAAAAAAAAATATTCAGTAAGCGAACTATCTTTGACTGATTGATTTTGCTTTCACAGAGCTATCATTGATTTACAGGCGTCGCGCAAAAGTTTAAGATACGCAAGTCATGCTGGTCTCAGTAAATTGATCTGTAGGAAGCAAAATTAGCTGTCACGCTTAAAACAAATGTCTCTCATTCATCGATTTTTATTAAAAAAGACTTAATATACGAAAATAATCAAGTTATGTCGCTGCTGAGTATGAGGATTGGAAAGAAAGCTTCATGAAAATTGCCAACCACTAACCTAATAATAGTTAGAGAGCAAGATTGCAATTAAAAACTCTCACTGAAAAAAAAACAGTAATAAAAACAAGAAAATATAGATCAGCTTCAGCTATCGTTGATGTGATTTATTCACGAGGTGCAGGCCACCTCACCTTGATGCACGAGGTGCAGGCCACCTCACCTTGATGCACGAGGTGCAGGCCATCGAGGGACATGGAGCGGGCAGGGCAGCTGAGCGGCATGCTGACGAGTCGTCGCGCTGTTCATTCCTTTCACTTTCACACAACCTAAACCTGGTACATGTATAACGCTAGAAAGACGAACAATATGTACTCAACAGAATTTTAATTTATCGCCGTTTATGCAAAATAAATATAATAAATGAATCAGCAGTCGCAAATGTTAAACACAAATTGAAATCGGTAGTGAAGCAATTCAAGAGGCAAGTTCGCGAGCACACAAGCGACTACCTCTGCCGTGCGACTGCCTGACCTCGCGCCTAACTTTCGCAGCCTGACGCGACATATCGTTAAGGTATTTTTCGTTCTTCCGCTTCCTTACAAGTTTCATTCTCGTTTTCAATTCTAATTTTTCATTGGGTGACATCTCCTCTCTTCCATGTCTGTAAAGTTTTCTTTAATATCACTTCGATTATGCGGCTCCTCGATTACCCCTAACATTTCACGTTCAACACAAATCTAGATTTCAACCGTTCATTTTTAGTTTACCAGAAAAAACTGGTGCAAATTTATAGTTGCGTTTATGTACCCTCAATCAAATTCAGATACTGACCAATGAGCTTCAGTTGCTGCCTACTTTCAATGCAACGAAGCGTCTAATGTTGACAGATTTCATTCAATTCAATCAGCATTCTCGCTCGATGAAATTATTAAGAAATGGAATAAAGACTTTTAGTAGCAAAACTAAAAGATGTTTCACTCGGAACAAATAATGAAACCACACTTATATTTCATTTTGTATGGCGACCGAGGAACAAAACGTTATTTCGACGATAAGTTTAGCTTCCACGCCGCATAAGAGTTCTTATTGCGTTAGTTGTTCGCTTCTAACGCTCTGATATTCAAAGTCTGCGATCATTCATTCGATATTGCTAATTTTAGTATCGGCGGCAGATGAGGGAGCGTGATTGTGATAAATTTCGGTCATGTGTTGTGAGTGTGTAATCAATTTCGGATGCATTCCATGATTTCCCAATCATCACATTCACAACTTAGATAACTTTTCAGTTCATGCAAAAAATATGTAAAGTGAAGTGTTACTAAAAGGAATTTGTCACTTAATAAATGCCCAAGTGCATAATCTGACTAATTCTTGCTCCGATTTATTGCTATTGCTTGCTGGCAGCAGGGCGAGGCGCACTTATAGCGAAGCGTACGGTCACTGGTAGTGTATATCCTAGTTTCAAATTTCCAGGACCGATTCTTTACGAAAATTTACATTATGAAATTTCGCATAAAAAATTGTATTGATTGTAAGTTATTTAGAACATGTTTTGCCTCCTTGCCACTTGATACCTAAGTAGAGTGGAGTCAAAACAGCATTTACGTTGACTTCACAGCTGCCTACACAGGCCGCGGCGAATACTGAGAACCTAGTCCTGCAAAGCTCATTACAGGCCAGGACGAACAAGAATCTCGTCCGATGAAGCCAATTCGGGTTGCGTGGCGGACCCGACGGAGCGTATTCGGGTTTGGGTGATCGGAAATATGAGAGCTACGGACTTCAAGCGCAGTTATGGTCTTCTAGAAAGAGAACATTTCAACAGACGATGGGTGGAGATTTTATGTTAACGTTCAACTTGAGCGTAAAATAGTCTGCCAACTCTAAAAACATGTAATTGACAAAGGCGGTCATGAGTTGAATTAAAATCGATGATACTCAAGAAGGCATGATAACAAAGAAACGCTGATAACGGAAAAAGTTTTTCAAATTGCACGTCTATTTCCCGTATATATAGTGAACATAATATTGAAATACATACAAATAAGGCTTAATTATTCCTTCGATCCAGCGCACAGAATAATCATTATACAGTATATCCAGCATTATTAAGTAATGACTTAACGAACAAAACTGACAAAAATTCTGCCACGGGCAAGTGTGCGGCGGGATGCCACTGTCTTTAAAATAATCCTACGCACACAGGCGCTCTTGAGTCCCTTGAGGGTAAGAGGGTCCCCCCTTGAGGGGTAAGAGCTTACGATCAACGAAATATGTTTCGAATATCAGACTACAAGACCCGAACCATAAAAATAACAACTAACCACATAACAGAGAAGTGCAGTCAACCAGATCCAGGCGGCTAACTCTGACATAAGGAGACTCAAGGAGCGAAGCAAACAGAAGAGAAATTAGTACTTGTAGAAATGCGACTGCGAGGAAAATATACTTTTTGCCGTTGCAGAGAAAGCAGTTGAGCTCATAAGAGAAATTCACTGTACATCCCATATGGGTAACATAATCGAGTACTACCATCACAGCTTAACTCCTGCACTGACAGTATAGTCCTAGCGAAATAGTTGCTAGTAAAGCATATATACACATTAACCAGACAAGACGTTTAACAGCATACCTGAATACGATACCTGGATAAAAGGATAAAATTATATTATGTGCTTAATGAACTTAACTCATCTTCTAAAACAGTAAACTCGACTTGAGTTCATGACTGGATGGGGGTAAGATTTGCAATTCTTCTTTTAAAGAAGCACGAAGTCAACTAAAATAAAAAGTAGTTTGAGAATAAAAGGAATACACACTCTTACCCGAACTATGAGTAGTGAAAACGGTCCCGTCACACAGCGGTAACAACACACTTATCTTATATCAGAATGCAAAGGCTTTTCTACAGATCCCATGTTAGACAATAATAATAAATATGGATAAGAGTATAATATGACAGCATCGTCGTGAACACGAGACGGTGGTCCATTTCTAGTTATGACGGTATCGTAGAAGACAGGATAAGTTGAATCGTGAATTAGTTAATGCAGATGAACGCGAGAGCTCAGTGTGAGGCTGAACAAAAACCGAGGTCCTCATGTACGTCGATGTAGCAAGCAGCTTTGGTGCTAAAGTGCAATTTATTTTCAGAACAGAAGCGAGACAAGCTTTTTGTTCATCAAAGAAAGAACAGAAGCGAGACAAGCTTTTTATTCATCAAAGAAAGCGAAGTGATTATCATTCATACGTAGAGGTTTCTCTTCAAAACGCGTTTAAGAATGTAACTTTTCTTCCGTGAACAATATAAACATGCATAATAAATTATCACAAGATAAAAAGCACACCAAAGAAAAATGTCAAAAATCCTGCTAGTAGAATGAGCAGCGAAAAATTTGAATAGAACACAAGTCATGAGCAAGCAAATAATAGCTCGAGGTGATTTATTTATATCAAGACTCGCAATATAAGGTGCGTTTTATTTCAAACATTGATTAGAATTTAAAATAAAAACGCATGCACAGAAATGAGATTATTCAGCGATAATATTTCGACGAAAAGAACATGGTGCTTATATAACTTATACTATTTTTGTGCTGGTCGCTTTTCATCTAGGTTCCTGTTAATGTAACAAAATGTTCCTGTTCTCGCAGCGGTAGTTCCGAGCTTGTAAAGTATAGCTTAGCATCCATAGAAGTTAATAGCGTGTTAAACTCTTGCAGCAAATCAATAACCCAATGAGAAATAATCTCAACGAAAATCCAACAGTCTGTTCAGAGTTTGTGATTGATACGATATAGTCAGCTCCTCAAAATTATTATACCATCAGGCGCTTGAGATTGATACAATATTTTAAGCCTCTACCAGCTCAAGATTATTATACCATCAGGCGCTTTAATCATGAATAATCGCGTAACCAAAAATGCCAACCAACCTACGAAGCGTGAAGAGATCGCCACGACGCAGTCTCCTTCAACGAGGCTCCAGTGAGCTCAAAAGAGACTGACGCTGTGACCAACAAAGTCTGGTGCGAGCAGCGCTGTTTTTGTTCCAGAGAAAACTTTCAATTGTTTTACTGACTCGAACCGTAGAATACTATGAAGAAACCTAGAAACAGTAACAATGATGGAAGCTTGATTTAATTGTACAGGCTTGACATGCTCTTAATTCTGACTGAGATGCAGCAGGTGTGTTTGACTGCACCAAAGAACGAAGAAGTTAAAACAAGCTATTAATAATATTTAGAGCATTCTTTGTAAATTATTACATTTCCCACTACATTGGACTGGCTTTCACGGATCGCACAGGGCTTCATAAAATAAAAGTCAATATTGCTAATAATATTTGTCACTCCCAGTTAAGATGATCGTCTTCATCCTCAGCTTGTATGCCTACGTCTCGTAAGTCAACGTTCTCTATTCGCATGACAACAAGCCGTCTTCGCAGCTCCACATCTCTTCCTCCCTCAACCAGAAGCTCTCTGTTGCTCATAAATTCAAGCACATTCTGATGCAAGGAACTGCAGGGATGCTCGGGCTGTGGTGTCTCGAGGTCGCTGTCTCTGATGTCGATGTTGGGTACGCCGAGGTGGTAGAGCTGCAGGGGCGTGAGGCGGACGATGTGAGGGAAGTAGTGGCGCAGGGCGTCCCAGCTCATGCGGTGCAGGGACGGCACCGTCAGCCAGCACTTGAGCAGGTCGCCTGAACGCTCTGCACTGGACTCTGTGTTCGCCAGGACACCTCCGTGCAGGTATAGGCAGCCTTCCTGTACACACCAAATAATATCACAGCTCCTACAATTTGTCAATTAATCTACCAAATATATGTAAATAAAATTTTTTATATTCTCTTGAACTCTTAACTGAATCATTAGCTGGCATGAAGTGGTGATTTCGGAGCTATTAAAATGAGAGATTAGCCCTGAACTTTATAAAAAACCTGTTATAGTTAGTGCAAAAATACAAGCGCTAACATAACTTGTCATAAGAGACCTTCAAAGAATACATGATCAGAACGAGCTGATGTACTTGTGTGAGTGAGGCGGCATGGAAGTGACGCGGCGATGTTGCGGCATGTGGCAACTCCTGCCACAGCAGCGTGCGTAAGTCAAGTCGCCACATGTCGCCATATGAGATGTGCTCGTTGCAGCCGCCGTGGATGTAAACATCTGAACACAAACACACTTAAATTCATTTCCTACTGCATGTAATGCGGCATTAAATAACAGGAAACCAGGCTGGACAAAAACACACTTAAATTCATTTCCTACTGCATGTAATACGGCATGAAATAACAGGAAACCAGGCTGGACAAAAACACACTTAAATTCACGTCATTTCCTACTGCATGTAATACGGCATGAAATAACAGGAAACCAGGAAACCATCATCAATGAAACACTGAAAGATTCTGACTCCAGAAATTTCAATTGCTTTGATAATTATCAAAAAACATAGAGCATAAACAAGAATTCAAAGTGTTGTGGCACAAAAACAGTGCAATTTGGAATAAAATAACATTTATTCTCATTATTTGATTAATAGAAAAAAAAAACAATCCATCAATTTGAATATCTCCTAGACAAGTTAATTTAAGTCATCATGCTTTTAGTTGATATTTGACTGAGGAATGGATATATTTTGAAATATTTATGCCAATGCTCACTGGAAAATCCTGACAAGAACTCAAGGAAGAAAAATACGTGATTCCTTCCAAAAATATAGGAAGAAATGTGCAGAAGGACTTATTAAAGATCATAAAAAAATTAGCAAAACATCATAGCAGCGTTGAGTGCCAACAGCGTCAATTATTCCTCTTTTGCTACACATAATCATACTAATTCTCTTATGACGCAGGGAATGCAAGTAGTCGTCAAGTTGATAGAATGTTATCAAATTTCTAGAATGTTTACATTAATTACACTAGTAAACTGGTACCTGGAGTGTTCATGACTTTATATGGCATAGTTCAGCCTTCAGTGACACCCATTGCAAGCTTTAATAAAAAGAAGATAGTAGTAGTGAAGACAGCAATAAATAACTAACGCTGTTAATGTTGCACAGTTAAGTGACACTCATTTACAGACAAGACAGAGAAGCAAGATGGCACTCAAGAGAAACCTATAAAGGGATTAACAGTTTCCACATTGCACAATGNGATGTGTATAAGAGACAGACATTGCACTATGTGACACTCATTTACCAGCAGAAAATAACAAATGAGTGTCACATTGTACAATTTGACACTCATTTACAACAGAAAATAACAAATGAGTGTCACATTGTACAATGTGACACTCATTTACCAACAGAAAATAACAAATGAGTGTCACATTGTACAATGTGACACGCATTTACCAACAGAAAATAATAAATGCGTGTCACATTGCACAATGCGACACGCATTTACCAACAGAAAATAAGATTGTACTGAAGAGTAAAGTACAAGAGAACTAACAGTTCTCATGTTGCACGGTGACGTGACACTTGCGAGGCAGGGGGTAGGTGTTGGTGGCAGGGTCGGGCTCGGTGGCAACTACTTGGTGCCACCGCAGCGCCGTCAACGAGAAGGCAGGCAAGCGGTCCAGGGGCGCCGTGGCCTCCTTCTGTCCTCCTCCAAACACCAGCAGGTTTTCGCCGTGCAGGATAATCTCGTGGCGGTATCTGAGGTACATTATACAGGTATTAATTGTCGGTATCTGAGAGGCATTATAGAGGTATTAATTGGTGGCATCTGCGGTACGTCATTGGGGTATTAATTGTCGGTATCTGAGATACATTATAGAGGTATTAATCCAGCATCACTTCAGACATGAACTCAGATTAACCAATAGAGTAGCACAACTAGTCTGTGCTTCATGCCTGTAGTAAATGCAGTTATCTAGTAGTCTATGTTGGAGTTGTTAACTGTGCCTCATAATTCCAACTTTGAAAAAATTAGCAATGTTCAAGCATTAGGTCTTGGAGTAGAATCATGTAAGAGTTACAGTAAGTAAGAGTCAGTAGTAACAAAGGAAAAATCAAGTCAGTTCATACTAAAAAATTGAGATAGAAAGAAATAATAAAGAAAATACAAGGATTTTGATGAAATGAAGATTTGATATTAGTATGCTGAAGATCAGAAGCTCGTACAGCGTACCTGGTCATAGGTAGGTGATGGTCAGCTGATGTTTGGTAGAGTTGCTCCCACACTCGGTCCACAACGTTTATCTTGTGCACATCCATGTTGTACTCGTAGCCTGTGGTGCCGCCTACAACATAGAGCTCGTTGTCGTCCAGCGTCACTGCCTGCATGACATGGAACATTCAAACAATCTTGGCTCTGCTGTCATATGATAAATCAATTTGGAAAATGAAAATAAGCCCATCCTTTCAAGTAAAGACAGTAGATTGTAAATTTTTGCTACAAAATTTAAGGGTTCATCTAAAAATGTCATTAAAAATTCCATCAGTTTCCAGCTACAATGAAATAAGTTCCTAATTCATAAATATAAAAATGATATTACGTTTCTTCAACAATCGTTATCGAATTATTTAATTAAGAACAAAAGTTAGTGCCACGAGAACTTTCTTGTGTTTTGAAGTTGCATTTACTTAAAATGAATAGAAATAGGTGTGAATGAATTTCCCATACATAATTTCATTGTCAGTTACCAAATAGAAGACAAAAATGCAAGTATTGATGAAGAAATTGTTGAGATAATGAATTACTAAAAAAAAACTCTTGTTTATAGTCAGGTAATTTGAGACTATTGCAACAAAGGCTTCACAGATCAGGAGCAAAATTTACACCTTCTACACAGGCCTATGAGAAACCTAACTCAAGATAATCAAACTTGGCCAGTTTTCACTAGTTGCTTAACCACTACAAATTGTGACTAAGTTTATTAGTTCATATTGCTTTAACAAACAAAAAATTTGAGTATCTTAGCTACATGCATGTTGACATATCTATCAAGTGCTTGCATCCACTAGTGGCAAGCTATAAGCAGTGCTTGCATCCACTAGTGGCAAGCTATAAGCAGTGCTTGCATCCACTAGTGGCAAGCTATAAGCAGTGCTTGCATCCACTAGTGGCAAGCTATAAGCAGTGCTGGCATCTACTAGTGGCAAGCTATAAGCAGTGCTTGCATCCACTAGTGGTGAGCTATAAGCAGTGCTTGCATCCACTAGTGGCAAGCTATAAGCAGTGCTTGCATCCACTAGTGGCAAGCTATAAGCAGTGCTGGCATCCACTAGTGGCAGGCTATAAGCAGTGCTTGCATCCACTAGTGGCAGGCTATAAGCAGTGCTTGCATCCACTAGTGGCGAACTATAAGCACTGCTTGCATCCACTAGTGGCGAGCTATAAGCAGTGCTTGCATCCACTAGTGGCGAGCTATAAGCAGTGCTGGCATCCACTAGTGGCGAGCTATAAGCAGTGCTTGCATCCTAATCAGGAAAGGTAATAGATGGCTAAAATGACACTAGAAAAACGTGATTGTAACAAATTAATATATCATTGTAAAATTTAAATTGAGTAAATGTAAAATTGTAAGTAATTTATCCTGAAAATAACTGCAAGAGATGCAGTGAACAGTGAATAATCAACCTGGAAAGCTACTGTTTACCTGACCATAACATGACAAAGGGCTTGCACCAGCTGTCTCCACTTTCTCCCATGCGCCGGTTTGCAGATCACAAACACGTAGCTGTTGATAAAACAGCCACAGATAGGAGATTCTCTTTGATTAACAAATAAATTTTGAAAATTAGCTACTCAATGTCAATAGTGGTTCAAATAATAAATGCAATGAATTCCATCTGCAAATTCAAGTTAACATGGGTATAATACATTCAATGGAAATTATGCTAAAATTTAAAAAAAACTGTTTCTTCTTATCACATGATCTCTCAGCAATAAAATGGTTCTACAATTTTTGTTAAAGATGGTGGCGCTATATAATTATCTAGGTATATAATTATTTATATTTATTTATAATTATATAATTATATATAATTATTTATATATATAATTATATAATTATATATAATTATTTATATATATAATTATAATCATCACTATATAATTATCTTATTCTTATCTAGCTAGATAAGAATAACAGTTTGGTTGCACCACTCACACAGTTATGGGAGGATTCCCCAAATGGCACACCAGTCCCTCCCAGGTGGAACATGGAGAAGCCGCTCACAGCGCAGCCAAAGGACACGAGTCCATCAGACTTTTCCATGTGGCACTGGAACATCTTGGTCCATGTATCAGTTACTGTGTTGAACCGCCATAGCTGTTGTCAAGATGTAAATAATTTTACCATGTATATAATAGATGGGCATAAGTTCAATGGATTTGGAAGAGGCTGGTACACATGATTGGTTAGTAATCAAACTTCAACAGCAAAAGGCAAATGGATTATACTGTTCTGATATCATTTGAAAAGCTAAACAAATCAGTATAAATTAAAAATAATTTAGGATGAAGTATTGATGCCTGATATATTTATTGATCTTTATAGTCGTGGACCAAATAGTGTACAGTACGGTATATATTTACAATTTTTTCTAATTTCAAACAAGTTTGATTGAAGACCATAAAATTAGTTCACATGACAATTTTTAATAAGTTAATCTAAAATGTTTGTGTTTGTAGATCAAAAATAAGGCAATCAAAAGACATTTTGAACATGTTAACAACCTTTTTAATGTATCAACATTTACCATAAAGTTAAAAGATGAATTTTGCAATGTCCCAATGCTATTGCAATGGCAATAGCTGGAGCCCTCATCACTAAATAAAGGATTCCAGCCATTAATTTTCAAACTACCATATTTGTCACAACTTTTAAACTGATTCTGGACTAATTTTGAACTTCAATTATTGAGAATTATCCAATTTACTTATCTCATCATCTCAATATTATCTCCCCTAAGATCAAACAGGGCTAAATTCAAACCTTTTTCCCAAATAAATTAGGTCCATTATCAAAACACAAACTCCTAATTTGAACACAAACAGATTTGACTTCAAACTTAGTTTGCCAGGTAGTTCCTGCAAGTCTCCCCTGCCTTCCATAACCACGGAGATCTTCCTTCTGTTGTGCTTCATATCCATGTATGTTCTCATGAAAATTATCCTAATTATGGCTCATCACAAATTTCCTTCTAATATGAATTTTCATGGCTGATACAGTGGGGGGAAATAAATATTCGTACACTTGAAAAATCGTATTTTAATGTATGTAAGTACGGTACACAAACTTAACAGAAAAAGTGATTTAAATTATGTATAGAGACGCATAGTATTCAAAAATACTATCAAAAGAAATTAAATCTCAATTTCAACAAAAAACAATGCAACATGTTCACTTTTCGGGTGAAAAAAGTATTCGTACAAAACAATAAATCCGCATTATTTTAATTTAATACTTGGTTGAATACCCTTTATTCAGCTCAACAGATACCAGTCTATTTCTATACGTCTCNATTCAACCAAGTATTAAATTAAAATAATGCGGATTTATTGTTTTGTACGAATACTTTTTTCACCCGAAGAAGTTAACATGTTGCATTAATTTTTGTTGCATTGAGATTTAATTTCTATTGATGATATTTTTGAATACAATGCGCCTCTATACATAATATAAATCACTTCTCCTGTTCAGTTTGTGTACTTACATACATTAAAATACGATTTTTCAAGTGTACGAATATTTATTTCCCCCCACTGTATGTAGCAAAATAAAAATGATACAAGCACGAGATACAACATATTAGAAAATGCTGTACAACATTACATTTGGTAGAGGTAAGCAAAACATTTTACTAACTTCTGCAAATAGTGGTTTGGTGAGCTGCCAGAAAGGGTCACAATTGTCTTCAAGGTTAGGGTTGTATCCTCCTAAGATGAAGAGTCTACGGTCAACACAAACCATCCGATGGCCACTACGGGGCAGAGGTACTTTGTCTTCTGAAAGCAATATGAAAATAAAGAAATATCACTTTGATATGTAACTTTGGAAATCAGTCTTTCAAGAACTGTTCATGAATTTCAATAACATGTAAAATGAATTGAGATATCTGGGAAAAACTGCCAGCAAATATTAGCATTGAAATTGACAGCTACTTTCAAAGCCCTAACACATGTATGTATGCATACAAATTTCTAAGATAAATATTGGGAATTTTATCAGAATACGTAGAATACTCCAAGCAACAGCAGATAATATCACAATATATGTATAATACCGTAACAAGACATCTTTCAGTATTGACACTGAACTTACCCTTGTCTAAAGTCTGAACTGGAGGAGAAGAAGAACAGACAAGAGTTGTTTTGAAAGGTGTGATACCAAATAAAGATGACTTCTCTTCTCTCAAATTGGGGCAGTTCAAATCCATTTTAAATTTATAATTGAACTTGACTATCAAAAGTAAATGTAATTAGACATTGGAATAGTGTTTATTTCCCTGGAATATTATTTCAAAATGGAACATCAAGTTGACAATTTAGAAAACAAGAATAGAAAATATTTTATATGAATTAGATAGAGCAGCCTCAGAACGCTTGTAGGGATTTTTTTTTTATTTTCAAGAAATTTAGCTGCTCACAATGAGATATTTTATAAAAGGTCAGTTATGTATGTGGTTGAAGTTTGATTAATGGAAATAAATTCAATTATGGCTCCAACACCTACATATATACCTATATATATATATTATACAGACAGGAAGAAAGGTGACCTAAACACACACACGGGGACCTTAAAAATTTCTTGCCATGTACTTATTCCAAAGTTAAAAAATTAAGTGAAGATCATAGTTATGCAAGCTTAATTAGGCTCTACTTCTATGCCTTGCTTTGCTCAGCAATGTTTCAGTACAGATTATCTTGATCAGTACAATTTAACTTTGATATAAGCATCATTGGAAAGTTTATTTTTAGTGATATTATCAAACACCACATATTAACAGATGGTAGAAAAAATTTAATAATACTATTTCAACTTCAATTAAGAAAATGTTTCTTGGCAAGAAATTATTAACAAAAAAAATGCTCAAAACTGTCCCTTATTACCCCATTTGACGGTATCAGCCACACCTGTTTTCTCCATCCACCCAAGGTCAAAGTCTCAATCTCCTCATCTACTCAAGATTTAACTCTCTACCACCATATGTCACTCTGGGAACATGACTTTTAATTTTAATTATATGTAAGCTATTGACTGCAGAAACTTGAGGACAGTTGCCCTACAGAGAACATCTTAAAGTTGTTGTACACAGCAGCAACCATCAGTGTGTCATTTTGTGCTCACTAGCAATGCATCCTTTTAGGGAAGTAGGCTTGTGACAATATTGCTCTGGTTTGTCATTTTCAATTGATTATGGACATAAGCAATGGTAAGCTTATCTACAGTGCTGCTGTTTAGCGCATTTTCTCATTTATGGAAAAAATTCACCATAGTGCTTGCCATGTCCGTCCGTCTGTGACTCTGCGTTTTCGTCAACAAGAAAATGCGCTCTCTGTCTCTCTCACTGTAGTGAGTACCGAGTTATATTTTTTTAATATGCTGTTCTTATGTATAAAGGTCATGTTTCATACCTTTGGTTTCTCCTCCAAGTTTAGAATGAATTTGTTTTATAGGTTTTATTGCATGTCACCGTGAAGGAACACCTGGCACTACACAGTATTAATTGCCTGTCACTGAGGGCAAACAACCTTCATGAGATAGTATTGTACAACATTTATTAGAAACAATATGATATATGCCTACATTTTTGATAAACGATAATATTTAAATGAAAAAATGTATAAATTCTAATTATTATTCCATGAAATGCATGCATGTGTGGTAGAGTTGATATATAATTCAAACATATACCTAGAAAATACATTCAAATTTTTACTGTTCATTTTCAGATATTTTCATTCATGCTCATTCTAATGACAAAAGAAATTATACAATTTGGGATAGACAAACAAGATTATGAGGGAAACTTCCAAACTACAATGAAAATACAGGAATCAGCCATGGTCCATGGACAGTGATTGTCAGCAACTAGTGAGAAAACATCTACCTACTCTCTGAACCGCGACTGGATTTCTTGAGCCATGGTTTTATGAATTTGCAAGCCATGATTGCATTTCTTTGAGCCATGAATCTGTTAGAATAAAAATGAATTCCATATCCAAGCCATGAAGAGCCATTTATGAGCTGGAGCCACAAACTATTTGCAAAGTCCTGTGCACATGTTACCTGTGCACATGTTACCTGTGCACATGTGCAAAGTCCTGTGCACATGTTTCTCTAATTTAACCCTAGAAACAGCAACAAGAACATTTGTCTTTACTTTCGAGGCTACTGAACATGTGATAATGCAGTCTGACAAACTGACATGACCACAACTATGCAATCTCCAACGAAACATTTTGGGGTGACTCATTATGCACCATACCCAGGATGGTGTTGTTTTCCACATATTAATCCGGCATACATATGGCTGCAAGCCCTTGTACCGGCATACAAGGAGCTAAAATGTCATTGGCGTGCATGCCCGGTATAGGTTGGCATATGGCTTGTCCCGGCCCAGGTGTGCAGCATACATCTGCATCTGGCTTGCTACTGAAAAACCTCATATCTGACCAATGTACTTTCTAATTCTAATACATTCTAGTATACTAATTCAATTTAATGCTATCTTGTGCAGTCTAATGTGTTTTACTGCGTTCTAATGTATTTAACTGCTTTCTAATGCACTCTATCAGCATGCTTATGAGATCTATAGCATTCTTAAGCAGACTGGTGCATTATCTAGTGCATTCAAATGCAATCTAGTCTGTTCTAATGCATTTTGATGTGTTGTAATGCGTTCTAAAGCATTTTGGTGCACCATGCGTTATAGTTCATTCTAATGCAATCTAGTGCTTTTTGATGCACTCTACTGCATTCTAATGCCATCTTGTGCTTTCTAACAAGTTCTAATGCAATCTTATGCATAACATTGCATTCTAGTGTGTTTTATTTTGATCTAGTGCATTCTAATTTGTTCTACTGCAGTTCTCTTGTGCATTGTAATGCAATCTAGTGCATTCTAATGTGTTTTAATGCATTCTAATGCTTTTTATTGTGTTCTAATGCATTCTAATGGTTTCTGTTGCATTATACTGCTGTGTAGTATGTTATAATATGCTCTAATATTTTCTCATTTGTTCTAACATTATAGCATAAAATAAATAGCAATAATTTGTTCTAACATTAACATTGTAGCATAAAATAAATAACACAGCAAAATGTAACACAGTTTCACATAACCCAACATATCATCACACAATATAATACAAAAAATGATGACACAGCATAACATAGCACAACACATAAACCATTATCATGCAACATGTCACTACACAACACATTATAACACATCATAAGATGGCACAGTATAACAACATACACATTATATTATAACCCAACGTATTATAATGCAACATAATATGTTGTGTTATATTATGTTCTATTGTCCTGTGTTATGTTGTGTTATAGTTCTATTCCATGTATTCCATTACATTATGTTATGTTATAATATGATGTTATATTAAGTAGGTAGTGTTATAATGTGTCCTGCTATATTATCTTCTTTTTTGTTTCACTGTGTTGTATCATGTCAGGTTGAATTTTGATGTCTTATGTTTTATTAGGATAAGTTGTAATACAATGTGTCTTGTTATGATGTGTTTTGGTATAATTTGTGTTGTTCTATTTTATGTTACAATTTATTATGCTATATATTGATGTGTTATGTTATAATGTGTTGCATTACATTTTGTTCTGTAGTGTAATGTTATGTTGTGCTACAATGTGTTGTGTTAGGTTAGGATGTGTTATAATGTGCTTGTTTATGATATGTTACATTATAATGTGTGGTGTTAAGTTATGCTGTGTTGAAATGTGTGGTTATGTTGTTACATTATGTGTTATGTTATGTTGTTACAATGTGTTCTGTTATGTAATGTTGTATTAAAAGATGCTGGGTCAAGTTAGGATGTGTTATAATGTGCTTGGTTATGATATGGTTTTTTATATAGTATGATTTTTTGTTACAATATATCAATATATTCAGTTATGTTATTATGTGTAGTGTTATGTTATGATGAATCATAATATTTTTGTAATAGTGTCTAGTGTTATAATGTGATGTCATGTTATGTTGGGTTATAAGGTGTTGTGTTATTTAGCATCAACATATGTTGTGTCATTACATGTTGTGAACAATCATTGTGTTATGTGTTATGCCCCAGCACAGTGACAAACCAGAGATTTTTTAGAATTTATTTTTAATTTCCTCATTTACCTAAGATTTAAACTAATTTTTTATGTCTGATAATGCTGGCATCCACAATACTTTACTGCTATACTTATAGGACTCAAAAATGAACTTGAGGAAGAGTCTAAAAAAATCTCTGTTTTGCCACTATGTGCCACAGTCATCATAAAGGGCATGCATCACTGTTCATCATTGGGCATTGGCCTCAACAATTGTAGAGCGCATGTGTCATGATGTGTCCATGTCAATCATCAGGCATAATCACATTGATCATAAATCACGTGCATCAAAGTTGATCAACAGGAATTGCCCAAATCGATCTTAAATTGCATGCATACGTGTCGATTATCAGGCATCAGCCACATCGATCATAGACCAAAATTAATCAGACATCAATCAAGTTTATTGTTTAGTGCGTGCATCAGTGTTGATCATTGGCATTGGCCAAATTGATTGTAAATTGCGTGATTCCATAACCAATCACTTTATGGTAAATCATGATTCCATAACCAATCACAGTCTAGGTATATAGCATAAGATCATGATCCTATCAACCAGTGTGGAATTCTGTATAGGTAACATATTCTCATGTCAATATAAGAAAATGTATCAAAAAACCAACCCTACCACCCATTACACCACCTTCCACTGCAATGAAAATTGATAAACTGAGCTCATCAGAAACTGCGGTGCTTCCAATATCGCGCGTGGTTTGAAATCCAATCCCGTGTTGCCAACGCCTAATCAAGTTAACTAGTCGTTTGTCTGTAGACTAGCGGACACATTTTTGCAATGAATACATTCTAAAATAAAAAAAAAGCACATCCACATTTGTAAAAAATCCTCACAATTGGACAACACCAACAAAGTTTTTGATATCACACAAAATTATGAGATAAACTGCTACTCTTTCACTGCGTACGTTCACATCGTGGTTTCTATGTTTATGTATTACAAGACAGTGTCACACTTATGTTTTAGTTGTGTCTAGTTTGATTTCACAATAAATAGATTTGATTCACATTCCATTCCGAGATTTAAATGATTGAAAGTTTTTTTTAAATTATAAAAACCTATTTATACGTTCCAAATTTGAATTTTTTCCCTTTTTTGCCCTATTATGTTGAATTTATCTTAATGAATTCACTTCAAATTCTGAATGATTTTGTCTGCCATCCCGCGTTTTCAAACGTTTTGTGTCTTTTAGATAATGTTAATTGTTTAACATGGGAAACTATTTCATTATATAAAACATAGAGCACATACCATATAGTGCATTAATAATATAATTTAATTGAACAAAAATTAATTTTTTATTTAAAAAATATAATCGAATTTTTAATTCAACATTTTTATAATAGAATTTAATTCTACAGCATGTACCATCTAGTGTATTAAATAATAAAATTTGATTTAGTAAAATTTAATTTTGATAGTATCAACCAATCACCGTCTGGGTCTGGAGAGAATGACCTCTTGACCAATCATTCACAGCTGGAAAGAGACATGTCTGTGGCTGTGCCCAAAAGTAACTTGAGAAGTTGAGAACTATATATTAGAATTCCACCATGGCCTCAGCTTCACTCACTCACTGTTGATCATTGGGCATTGGTCTCATCAATCAAGAAGAGCATACATCAGTGTTGATCATTGGACATTGGCCTGGCCGATAGTAGAGCGCGTGCGTCCATGTCAATCATTGCTGCATTGCCACATCAATGATTCATTGTATAGTGTGTGTGTCCCTGTTGATCATTCATCATTGGGCAATGGGCATTGGGGTATTACTTTAGATTACCTAAGTGCATCCAAAAAACAGGGTGTTTTTTTTAATTATATGTTTTTTTAATTATATGTTTTTTGGGGTGTAGATTAAGAATCTGAAATCCGTTTTTGGCGGTCAGCATTTTTTTAATATATTTTCTACAAAACAAACCTACCTAACCTAACCTAGCGCAATTTTTGGGTCTTAGCCTACATAGGTTTACCGACTGGAAATGATCTATATCAATCTGGGAATTACTGTAAACAGTAAACCTATGTAGGCCTAAAACCCAAAAATTGCGCTAGGTTAGGTTTGTTTTCTATAGAAAATATAAAAAAATGCCGACCGCCAAAAATGGATTTCAGATTCTTAATCTACACCCCAACATACCTAGTGTCTAGTGACAAAGCAGAGAGTTTTTTAGACTCTCCCTCAAGTTCACTTTTGAGTCCTATAAGTAGACCAGTGAACTGAGTGAAGTATCATGGATACCAGTATAAACATACATAAGAAAATTGGTTTAAATCTTGAGTAAATGAGGCAATTAAAAATGAACTGATTCTAAAAAAGCTCTGGTTTGCCACTATGCTGACCCCAATAAACATATAATTAAAAAAACACTTTTTTTTGGATGCACTTAATCTAAAGTATTACCGGCATTGGTAGGGTAAACGCAGTATATTCCGACACATTAAGGACGCATCGAGAAATGAAAAACTATAAAAAAAACGTATGCGTTACGAAAGTTCTGTTGCCTTCACGTGACTCTCAAAACACTTCACTACACGTCAGCAACGATGAAACGTCACAAAATGTTGCCATATTTATTAAAAAGCCTTTAGAATGGAAACCTACCAAATCCCTATATTCCGTCACTGTGTGTGGCAATATTCGACACGTGGTGAGTCGTATTGCGTCAGCGCTTTAAATTTAACTGATACGTAATCCACGTGTTCGAATTCCGTTCGCTGTGCAAGCTGTATTCAGTGTATTGGGATACAACACGGCTTTGAATTAGAACACTAACGAATATTGAACACTACTTAATTACGTTTTAATTAACAGCTATTAGGCTTTTAATTAGGCAAATTTTCATTTTTGTACAAAGCTTGGAACGATCTGTGTGTGTCCAATTCAAGTTGTGTCGGAATTAGTTTTCATGTTGTAGCCGGGTGGTTATTTCAGTATTTTTCATCGCAAACCAAATCTGTTTACCATTTGTTCACTCAATGTATATGTTCTAATTCAATACAAAACATTTCTCTTTATTTTTTCAGGCACGGGGAAAATTCCAATAATTATATTATTCGTGCATGTGCTTGATCAGTGACATTGTAAAGTTCTAATAGAAGCAGGCAGATTGATGTCCAATGCTCTGATAAACGCATGGAACTAAAACAAAGCTTAATATAAAGGAAAAGCTGGAGAGGTGACGGAATTACCCACGATGTCGGAATATACCGCGTTTACCCTAAGTTCAACTCAGTTGCACTTTTGTTTTTTAGCAACTTTCTTTCATTACAACTTTCTTCCCTGCCCCCTGGCATACATCCCAAAATAAACCTCCGGCTTAGGCCTTCTTACATGCCGCACCTTTCATACTCTGGACTTGTATAAATATCTGGTGTGTGGTGCCTGCACTGCCTGGTGGCTGGTGGTGCGAGTGTGTGAGTGACAAGTGTGGTCTGTGGTGACTGGTGTGGAGAAGCAACCGACCCGAGTCATTCGGACATCGGAGTCTCTTGACCATCAGATGGATTGATCATTGAGCCTGAGGGATCGTTAACATTGCTGCCATGTCTTCGTTCGACAATGGTTCACGCTTCTCTCACACTTATAATTTTTTTTAATTGCTTTTAAGACTTCGGGTATGAACAGATCACACCTCCCAGCCTGAGCACAACTGGGTTTCCTTGTACTATATTGCCACTCTGA
>NW_025935236.1:0-1108 GCF_000764305.2 Hyalella azteca | reverse complement strand
CTACGGCTTCTCTTTCTCCCAAGCCACACTGCAGCGCATCGCCACGCAGACCTCCATCGGCAATGCCAGAGCGTGAGGCAAATGCAGCAAAATGCGGTCCATCAAATCAATGTCCGGTCACATTAACGGCCGAGGGAAAGTGGACAAATTGAATGCTACTTAACATAACAAAGTCTTGCTTCTAAGCAGGAGCATCAGCTGGCATCATAGTCAAATAGAGAAATAAGCCTTGCAAACTCGCAATGAGGACAGCAATAGAAAAATTGGGCATTTCACCAGGATACTTGAAATTTTGTTTCACTGATGACAGCAACAACACTGTTAGAAAAATTACCGTTAACGGTATTACCGGCGTTTCAGTGGCCGGTCGGCACGTGAAAAGAAACACCGTGTCACCGTTTTTATTCCAATGGACACTAAAAATCCATAAAACATCTGATAAAAACGACGAAACAGTTTATTTTCACGGGGCGATCGGCCACTAGAACGCCAGTGAGACCGTTTTTTCACCGTTTTTTTCTAACAGTGAAGTAGGTGCTTGGTGGTAGTAATAAGGATACGAAAAAATGCGTGTTTCACCTGGAAAAAATGTAAATTGTAAATTTTCTGGGTTGCATTTCTAACAGTAGACAGCAAATTCATGCAAATGTCGGATTTAAAGTCTCAGTACAGAAGTAATTAGGCAAAAGACTGTTGATTGCCACTGCTCGACCTTATTTAGAAAGTACAATCTAGAATTGTTTACTACTTTTCATTCTTAATTTCTTATTTCTTAATTCAATATTCATTAGGACAACAATTTTGCACAGCAAAACACGTTGGATTCAAATTTGAATTTGTGCTAGTAACTTGAAATGGGGTGAAAAAACTGGATTATTTTTCTAACCAATGAGGGCTTTTGACGATAAGCGGAAGCAACCATGATTTAACTTATTTCTCTTCAATTTATTTCACTTCTACCATAAGAAGGCTAACAAGCGATCGCCCGTACATTTATTGGGAACATTTTGTTCCAGGGTGATGCTGACGAGCACCGTTGGTTTGTGGGCAATACTAACAATTTTGTTCCTGGGGGGCATTGGCATCTACGCTGCGTACTACGGATGTG
>NW_025935235.1:0-924 GCF_000764305.2 Hyalella azteca | reverse complement strand
ATAGTTTTTCATTTCTCGATGCGTCCTTAAAGTGTCGGAATATACCGCGTTTACCCTAATTGGCGACCGGCGTCCAGTGGCATCCACCTTGGCATCTTTGCCTTTGGTGCATGAAATCGGCGTCCTCGACTTATGTTGTGCCATGCTCTACAGTCTGGATTAGAACCGCGATATTTCAGACAAAAATAGGACTTTTCTAGACTAGCTGGCACAGTGTGACAAACTGAGTCACTGACAATCATTTAATAATGGCAGGCATGGAATTTATTTACTTTTTGAGGCTTTGAGCTTTAACTACACTCTAGAGCAAGCATGGAAAACATCAACCCTAGGGCTGCAACTAGGGCATTTCCGCTATTTCCAGAACCGCAAGATTTCCAGCAGATGAATTACTTCCTGTCTAATTGTTAACAAAAGTGCACAATCAGGCTGCAAAATTTTGAATTTCCCAATTGATTAAAAAATTTGACATGTTGGAGCCGTGAAATTTCAGAAACAAGTAGGAAAATTCCAATCCTGCTCTAGAGCTTTACTGCGATATTTTGAGCTGCAACCTGCAAGATCCTGCTAGGCTGCTAGACAAATTATACAATGTCTAATTGCTAACAAAAGTGTGCAATTGGCCCAAAGATTATAAAAATATTAAAAATTTGTCAATTTATTATCCATGACAATTCAGTAATAGAGAAGAGAATTTTATGAAAGATATTTTCAACACAAGCAGCCAAATTTGATTGGCCTCATTTTTTCAAAAGAATACACATTATTTTCATTTTAAACTATGTAAACTTCTTTAGCTTTTGAATAAATATTATATTATTAATGGGTAAAACTACGGTACTTAATTTTATTACTGGTTCATGGTTTTACTATTAGGCTACACAACTTACGTTAGGGCATTCATGTTTGGAAATCGTCTTGTAG
>NW_025935234.1:0-497 GCF_000764305.2 Hyalella azteca | reverse complement strand
CCAGAGTGTTTAGGGACACACACCCAAGGCCATGCTGAAAGCACCACCTTTTGACGGCGACTATGCGCCGTCCACTAGCGACACCGAGACTTTAATTGAGCTTCCCGGGGCTCGAACCCACGCCTAGCTCCTCCATCTCGGTGCTGCTCTACCGTCGTCACTGCGCATACAGCGGCCCTATAACCACTGCGCTACAGTGACGCACGGTACGCTGCTAAGCTCTGACTGATAAAGTTTAAGATGCTTCATAAAACTAGGAAGTTAAGCAACAACTTTATAATGAAATAATTAAGGCAACTCAGGCACTCCTGTTACCGCCATCACACAATCAATAACAGTCTGGAGTGGATGACATCACAATCAATCACAGTCTGGAGATGGATGGATCCAACCAAAAATAACAAACTTCATGCACTATCCTATAAATCCATTCTGCAAGAGGATATTGCAGCCGAACGATGCGACACTAGCTCGTGAAATACATTTATTATGCCAGC
>NW_025935233.1:1461-6127 GCF_000764305.2 Hyalella azteca | reverse complement strand
TCATCCTAATATTTCTCACAAAAATATAGGACACCTACAAAAGAATATTTAGGAAAGGGTATAAGAACTTTACCAGACTAAACAAAATCTCGAGGACGATTGTTATTAGTGAGACGAAGCAGAATTAGTGATTAAAGTTCAATTAAAAAATCATTTGTCATCTCTAAACGCACGAAAGGGATAAATACCTTCTGTGATCATATTTGTGTCACTAGTCAAATATGCCGATAATTAATTTCGTAAAATTTCCAAAAATGTTTACATCTGTGATAAATTATAGCCTCGACAACACGGTGATTTAATAATTTTTAATTCATATTGCAGTCATTAAAATCAATCTAATCATAATTGCATTCTTATATTCAATATTAGATTTTTCTATTTCAAAAGGTTATAATTTCATTAGGCAATCATCCGTCGATTAGGTCGCATTTCGTTTGTTTGTGTTATCTTGCTCTTAAGGTAAATAATCAAAACAAAAATCAAGTATGTACTACTTTGTAGTTCGATTTTCTATATTTTTTGAGTGAAATAAGTACACATCAAAATCTGTAACGTGTCGAAAGTTATTTGTCTCTATTCTCAACCCATATTGCCTGTTTTCCTTTCCCTCTGTAGAAACTTGGAAATAAATTCACTAGCGGGATTCCTATTAGGAATCCTACGTGAACCCATGGCAGGGATTGGCAGAGTTCCAGCCACGATTTAAGGTTCTTTATTTGACGCGTGCGACTGTGGCTTCAGTATTTAGGGTCCCTATTTCTCTCTGAGTAAAAATCATAGGAGAATCATCGGTGGCCGACTGAAAGGAAGAAAATTTGTTTCAGTGAATTTCGCTTCTACTTTTGAACGATGCTACTTTTGAACTTTACAATGGGCTTCTACTTTTTAAACTTTACAATGGGCTTCTACTTTTTAAACTTTACAATGGGCTTGTGGCCGTACAGCAACTGGCCGATGAATGAACGGCTCTCTGCATTGATTCATGGTCGCATCACAGCATACAACTCGTGAATTCAGCATCCATTAATGTTACAAGTAAATTACTAGGTAATTTAGGCCGATGTCTCAACTTAAATTCAGCTAGTGGCATCAGCAGTAGACATTTTTTGATTAGGAATTATTAGTTCATTGAAGTCACAAGTATGTAAGAAAAAAAACGAATACAACACAATTTTATTAAAGTTATTTCTCATGAAATATGAGAAATATTTCAATTGTATATAGGCTAGGGTTTATCTATATAAGATCTAATATTAGCTTAGAAATTTTGTTAAATCCGCTGCTCTAACTTCATCCGAAGAGAATATATTTAGTCTAGATCAAGGGTTCTGCCGCTGGTCTTAAGGAGTCATCGTTATCATCACTTACCGATTTTATCGGATTATATTTTCTAATCTACAGTACAGGGTGCGGCGCGGGAACTTACTTATTTGAATTGCGCGCCACGTGGCGGCCATTAGTCCTAGGAAGGTGGCGCCATGCGCAATATGGTGCGCGGGCTATGAAGTTTTTCGTCCACTCAGTTCAGTTGCGACCATGCAGTGGTCGAGAGAGGAGCGCGCGTTCGCAGTCTCTGTGTACTTTTCTAGTGGCCGGTCTATCGTTGCAACCCAGCGTGCGTTTAGGAGGCAGTTTAATGTCGCGCCCACTGGTCGTGTTCCTGGTCGTACATCAATCGTTCAGTGGGTGAATACTTTTATGAATACAGGCAGTGTGTGGAAACAAAAACCAGGTCCTTCCAAAACCACTAGGACGCCAGAAAATGTCGAGAGAGTAAGGCAGGCGGTTTTGCAATCACCTAAGCGATCCGCACGAAAACATGCATCTGCGCTTAGAATTTCCGATCGCACAGTTAGGCGAATTCTGCACCAAGACTTAAAATTCCACCCTTACAAACTGGCAGTGGTGCAAAAACTAAATCCACGTGATTTTGTTTCACGACAAAGGGCATGTGAAGCCATCGTTGAAAACTTGCCTAACAACGCACTTGTGTTTTTTAGTGATGAAGCACATTTTCATCTGTCAGGGTGTGTGAATAAGCAAAACATGCGATATTGGAGTGGTGTGAACCCCCGAGAACTTCATGAGAAGCCCCTTCATGCAGAACGAGTGACTGTTTGGTGTGCCTTATCCAGGACTGGCATCATAGGCCCATGGTTTTTTGAAGAGAACGATAGGGCAGTTACAGTCACTTCTGAACGGTACATTCAGATGATTCAAGAGTTTTTCCTTCCAAAACTTGATGAACTTGGTGTAAGAAATGTGTGGTTTCAACAAGATGGGGCCACGGCTCACACAGCACGCGCTTCAATGGCTCTCTTGCGCGAACACTTTCCACAACGCGTGATCTCCTTAAGGGGCGATCTCCAGTGGCCAGCGCGCTCGCCGGACTTAGCCCCCTGCGATTATTTTTTGTGGGGATACTTGAAATCCTTAGTGTACACCAATCGTCCGAGGACCCTAGCTGAACTGAAGAACAACATTCGCGTTGCTATTGCTGACATTGGTCCAGACATGCTTGAGAAGGTGGAGCGAAACTTCCGATCTCGTCTGACAAAATGTATTGAACAGCATGGAGGTCACCTACAAGATGTAATATTCAAGAATTAAACTTGTAAGTAAACCCAACGAAACTTTAAATGTAGCTCTTTGTAAAAAAGAAAGAATTAAAACGCTATCTTTAATACTTTTTACTTTGTGATTTTTTTAAAAGAGTAAGTTCCCACGCCGCACCCTGTATTTGTAATTGATTATTTAAAACTCAAAACTTTTGTGAAGATTGCCGTTTCTGTACCATTTGACAAGTTACCTGCATCAACGTCCAAGTATTTCTACCGTCTCGTTATAAACCTGCTTCTCTATTCCTTGGTTTGAATTAATGGCATGCGAACTTCGTTTTGTTTATTTCTTTACAATGTTAAATTCATTTATTTTATCTTCTGGGAAGAGCGGTTCATTTTGAGGTTTACAATTTCAACTTAATATAAATCGAAATTTCATGCTTTAAAATTAAAATATTACTTCATCTAAAGCAAATGAATCGATTCTTTTCTTGGTGTTCTATGCGCTGGAAGAGCGTTACTTTACTATGTTACGTGCGAATATCATTATTTAAACCTTATGTTTAAGCCTTTATCTCAATTTCCAGAGGATCAAAATCTTCAACTGTTCTTTCTATTTCCCCCGTCCAACTTCCCACCCCTTAAACTGATTTCCGCTATTTTCCTCCAATTTTTCTTCCTTCATAATTAAGTGGTTACCGCACTGGGAATTTAAATCTTAGGTTCGTGGTGTTTTCCTTGCACAAGTGATATTTTGATTATTTATTTCATCGTAATTAGTTTACACTGGCATATATAGAGGTTTATGATATAAATCTATTTCATTTGCAGTATACATTTAATCCGATTCTGAGACTGGCCGGACTGAACTTTCTCTGCATTACAATGAAGCAAAATCACTGCAAATCAAACTCCAAACTTTGTCTAATAGATTAAAATAAATGATTCATTGATTCTTTCTTTAATTTGAGATGAGTGAAAAACTCACAAAATTTCTATATATAAATTAAGTCTAAAATAAACATATCCGGATAAACACCGTGAGCTCGTGTTTAACAATATTATTTGTGCAACGAATCGCGAATCATAATTACGGATTTATGGAGGGCTTTAATCATATCTAGCCATCAGATTAGAGAGTTAACATTGGGGATATAATCCAGGCTCTTTATTCACTTGACGCTGGAAGAACTAATAAAATAGAAGAACCTGGAAGGGTGCATCATATAGATCGCTGGAGCGAGACAACTTCATGGGCAATTTATAACCCGGTGAGAAATCAAATGACATTCGACAGTCAATTAAACAGGTTTTCTATTGAAACTGTTTGAATCATGACATTTTGTACAAGATAACTCTCTCTGAATATTTTCATTTCTTTAAAATTTTCCCTGTAGCGTTATTTTCCAAAGTCACTTATTCAATATCTTATTTCTTGACGTAGAATTTGGGCGAAATATTATTGAATTTTCGACGAAGTTGCAGAATAATGTTCGATAACATAACGCGACTTGTTTTCGTATATAAGAATTTGAATAAAAAAACATTTTCTGCGAAAATAATATTGTACGTAGACCGTCTATAAGAGGCACGTCTGTGAGAGGCATGTCTTCAAGTTAAAAAAAACAAGTCTGTATATGCCACGGCTGTAAGTACCACGTCTGTATATGCCACGGCTGTAAGTACCACGTCTGTATATGCCACGGCTGTAAGTATCACGTCTGTATATGCCACGGCTGTAAGTACCACGTCTGTATATGCCACGGCTGTAAGTACCACGTCTGTATATGCCACGACTGTAAGTACCACGTCTGTATATGCCACGGCTGTAAGTACCACGTCTGTATATGCCACGGCTGTAAGTACCACGTCTGTATATGCCACGGCTGTAAGTGCCACGTCTGTATATGCCACGGCTGTAAATGCTACGTCTGTATATGCCACGGCTGTAAGTACCACGTCTGTATATGCCACGGCTGTAAATGCTACGTCTGTATATGCCACGGCTGTAAGTACCACGTCTGTATATGCCACGGCTGTAAATGCTACGTCTGTATATGCCACGGCTGTAAGTACCACGTCTGTATATGCCACGGCTGTAA
>NW_025935233.1:0-462 GCF_000764305.2 Hyalella azteca | reverse complement strand
CACATATACATGCAAAGGTTTAAAAGCTAAAAAAAACACAGAAATGCGCGAAACCGCATGCTAATTTGAGTCGTTAGTAATTCAATAATGACAAGCCGTTACAAAAAAAAATGTCCGACTGATTTTCAGAATGAGCAGCCGTCGCCTCATCGCCGTAAAGTCTTACACATGAGAGCTTCACTTGACCATAGTTGACCGCTGATAATGCACGCCGATAATGCGCGGTTCTAGGAGACAACCCGGCAATTTCGGCCGAAACCGTTCATTCGATCGCATATCTGCTGCCTGCACCAGTATGCCGTGCTGCAACAGACGACTTCAGTCATTTCAGGGCACTCATTTGTTTGCATTTACTGCTCACGGCAAACGCTCATGACTATTTTGCTCGCTTGGAGTTGATTTTTTTTCGTTTACTTGGGCGTTTATTTTCGGGGTCATTGCGTCCATTTAGAGCGACTGCAG
>NW_025935232.1:0-387 GCF_000764305.2 Hyalella azteca | reverse complement strand
TTTTTTGTGCCTAAATAATGAGATTTTGCTTGTAGTAATAACTTAGGCCCAGGATTCTAAGATGTAAGATCCCTAACAACTGATACCAACCAATTTAGTAAAAAACTACTGCAGGGATTTGAGTAGGCATAGAATTTCAGTGAAATATTTTGTGAATAAAATTCCTAAAACATTTACTGCTGGTAGTCTCTTTTGAGAAATGAATGAGAATTCGTCCGAATTGCGACACACTTTTGGCCCTTGTGTAGGTCACCTTGACCCAGTTTGGCTAGGCAAATGGGTGCTTCAGGGCTACATCTGCTCTCTGTTTGTACCGGAAGTGTTTCATTATTTAAACCTATGATCCACTAATTTTTCTGAGAATGCAGACATCAGCCGAGCCACTGC
>NW_025935231.1:419775-440573 GCF_000764305.2 Hyalella azteca | reverse complement strand
CCTAGCAAATTAAGGAGCAGGCAATAAGTCCAGCAGCTATCTCAATCAATCGTCAGTTATGGAAAGATCGGGTTCCAAAGGCCGGATCCCTTGTGAATCAAGTCACGAAAAGTTCAAGAATCGGCAACAGGCCATGGGCCTATTTCTTCAACGCCGACACTTCTATTCTATTCTATTCTATTCTAGGGGAGAATAGGGTGATGAACAATTGTGATGAGAAGCGTGAGGGATGAAGGGATTGATTACCAATGGTAATAGTGCATGTGGTGGAGCTTAGCTTAGAACGATGAATTAATAATGCTTCGTTTTGAGATGTGGATTTTTTAAAAGTTTTTTATTTATTGGAGTGATGTCTCCTGTTAATCAGATATTTTACAATGAAATGCTTGGCTGCTCAGCGGAGTATTGGACAACTGTCTATATTGGACTTTCCTAAGACCTTATCTGGCGAACAGTAATTCCGCTATTCATTTGCTTTGGTTTACGTATACATGAGTTGGATGAAATAAGAGAAGACATTAAAAATTCATACAATGTATTTTAAAATGGTGTAGGTCCACCTTTCGCATAAATTACCGCCTCGCTTCTCCGTGATTCTCTTACAATTCATACGGATTGTGACTTATTTTCAAATGAATTTTAACCCATTCCACAGTTAGAACTTTCTCCAGTTCTTTTAAAGACAATGGCGACGGAAATCGACGTCTGAATTGAGTCTTCAAAATCGACCATAAATAATCGACAATATTTAAGTCTGGTGTACGTATGTGGTGGTTAGATGAGATACCCTATTTAATTATCAACTTCATAAAAATGCTCCGCAAAAGGTGGCCCAACATTATACTAGTATATAGTCTGAGGATTTTTAAGACGTTTCCCTTAATTTGTCCAATCTTTGTACAACGAACCACCTTATTAATCAATCTACTGTCATCATTGCAATGGTTTTTGATTCTAATAACCACGATAGCAGTAACGCTATAACATGGGATATTCCACAAATTCTCCTAAAATTCGAGGCACAATCGATCAGCTTTGGTCGACAACATCCTCCGCTTGACTTTACTTGCAAAGACCGCAGGCATCACAGGAATACTAAGGTAATTTTGGGGGAGATTCATTAGTTTGGCTTGGATTGATGAGGCGCACGCCAGACAAGGTCGGCCATTTTTATGCGGTTGAGGCCACTTCATTGATGTAGAAAGTGGGTGGTGGCTCTTAGCGCTGGATAAGAGGACTTGACGGATGACTTTAGAGCCCTCGGTAAAGAGGGTAGGTATTCTCAGCCCTCGGTAAAGAGGGAATTCTGAGTCCTCAGCATAAAGAGGGAATTCTGAGTCCTCGGTAAGGAGGGAAATCTAGCCCTCGTGGGTGAGGTGAAGGAGAGTGGGTGTGTGGGAAGAGGATGACAATCTAACGTCAGGTGGAATGCGCTGAAGTGGAAGTGATTTCTTGTGTTTGAAGGAGGCTTTTACTTTGATAAAATGTATTCAATTTTGCCGGAGCTTCCGGGAAGTTTCGTTTAAATATTCCAAAGAGCGAATGAGGGTAAACATTTGCCTGTGAAATCTAATACTCGTAGGATCAAAGTGAAAAATATTTATTCCGTGCGACTCGGTCAAAACAGCAGCTCTCCGATTCAACCTCGTCGTAATAAGATCATATTTATAGCGCTTAATGACGCAGAAATGCAGCGAGGGGAGCGATTCTTGATGTTATCCACAACACTGAGAATGTGAAGAAGTTTATATAACCCGTCAGATAGCAAAGTAATGCAAGGGTCACACAATGCAATGTTTTGAAACCATTACAGATAAAAGAAAATCTTCATAAAGAACCAAAATATTGATTATTTAAAAGAATCTCAAGAAGAACTATTGATTAGACGGTAAAAAATAGCTAGATAACTGAATTTTAAAGTCCTCACACTGACGACGAAGGTTTTGATCTTCTCCGCAACGTACTGGAACGAAATTTTTACTTAATATTCAACCAATGTTTCTCTCAGTGCCGCAGAAGCAAAGAAGAGAACATACCCCAAAACTGGGGAATATTTTGCTTCTCCACGACCCACTGTATGGCCATCGCTTTCAAATTTCTGCCGCTCCAAGAATCGCCAAGTCAAGCGCAAAAATTTATCTGGATGCGTTCGAGGCGCGCTGGAGACCACGACTCGGGCCTCACGTACAGTTTGCGTCCGGCGTTATCGTGCCAGAATAAACTTGGCTTGAGTGTTTTGCTGTCTTGAAATGTGCCGTGATAACGCACTACGGCTGCGCTGGATGCGATGTGATGTACAAAAAGCCATCTAATGTTGGGTGTAGAAAACTAGTGCGACTGCATACATGAACCTAAATACACATTTGAAGTAGCTACTAATAATTGAAAGCATGAACCCAGTATTCAGCGTTTATTATTTTGCTCGAATAACATCTTCAACTTTTTTGAATACACATACAATAATTTGAGATTTCTCCATAATGAGTGCTAAAACTACCCCATTTAGGCGAAATAATGTGTCATTTTCTCCAAATGTTCAAAAGTATTACAGTATTATTACAAGTATTACTTGTACAAGTATAAGTAAAAGTATTACAAAAGTATTACAATTTATTTAAATATCGGTTCTTCTGGAAGTTTTTTCAAGTCACGTATAGACGCCACGACGCGGCCTGTGATGTCGGAGGTCGCAATGGAGTTGCTGGTTCGGGCTGCCTTTGTTGACTTACGCGCTTTAAAGCAGAACGCCCGACGCAACACGACAGTGTGGCAACACGTCTGTCAACTCCAATCGTAAACGCCAACTGTCAACGCCGACTGTCAGCGCCCACCGTCAACGCCATCCGTAAAGACAACTCTCAACGCCTACTGTCAGCACCCACTGTCAGCGCTCACAGTCAACGCCATCCGCAAAGACAGCCTGTTAATGCCAACTGCCAGCGCCAACTGTCGGCACCCACCGTCAACGCTATACGTTAAGACAACTGTAAACGCCAACTTTAAACGCTAGCTGTCAGCGCTCACCCTCAACACCAACAATAAATGACAGTTGCCAAATCTAAATATCAGCTCCAACAGTCAACGCCAAGCGTTAATACCAAATTTCAACCTAACCCGTCAACGCTCTCAATTAGCGCTTTCTTCGATTAACATTAACGGTAAGTCGCAATTGTCGAAGGGCTATGACGTAACTGAAAATCGGAAAAAAATAAATTCGCGCATATTTTCCAGATTCATGATGTTAAAATAGAGTGTAAGCAAAATTTTTTTTTTAAATTTGTTGCTGTATAAGTATTACAAGCAAACTTAGTGGGATGGTGGAATGGATTTGATTTTTCGGGACAATTGGAAGGGATTCAAAGCAAATAATGTGTGGTTGAAAAACTAATTTTCTAAAGTGAATATTTAAATGGATATTTTCTTCGTCAAATTAGGAATTTTGCGTTAGAAATTTTTGGTAGTTATAAAATTCTTGTCTGTGTCTTTTCGTTCGTTTAATTTATTTTCAGGGAAGCTTGAGAGGCAGCTACATACTACGGAATTGGTTGCTATAATACAGTACAGTATTTCACATACTGTATAGTTGCAGTAACTCAAAACTAACCAAGCCTTTGTATATTGAGGACAGCTAATGCATCCTTTGAAGTTAACGTTGTAACAGGTTAAAAGTTGCCCGTTACAACACCGTCACGCTTGTTAGGAAATTGTCCACCCAACGTTTACAGTGCGCGGCTATTTGTGTAGAGCGCCTGAGATGCGTTAGGCTGCATTAAGCCGACTTAAGAAGAAGTTTTAGGGTACGCAGGTCAGGTCTTTTCAGGAAACTGGCCCTTGGACGAATGTTAGGAGGAAACATTCGACTGGCGGAAACATCTATTAAAGCGCTTCAACGAAACTCGGGAAACATTCGATGGGGGCGTTTACTCGCTCGCAAGGACGACAGAGGCCGCACTAAAAACAAACTGTCTGGCAAAGGCCTTCTGGCATCGCCATGATGGTCTGGCACAACGATGCATGGTGACGAAGCGAGTGATCGTCCAAGAGGCGTAATGAAGATGCTATTAAAAATAGAGCTTCACTTTTGCCGTGCAATAACAAGGGAAGTAGGTTCATATAGCGTGTTGGCTGAACGTGCGATGTTACTCATGTCCGAAATAGATCGCACTGAGTCATGTGCACTAGACTCAATTCTAATTTGCGGGAACCTCTGACGATGCTCACGCCGTGAACACGTGGTTCCTTAAAAATGGGGAAAACGCTCGAAAGTTAGGTGATGAAACGTGGCAAGTGGGGCTTTATAAATACGGAAATATTTTGGCAAGTCATGTCTATCATATTTTAATTTTTTTCGTTGACAGTAGAAATAATTACGCGCATATTTCCACTGGGAACCGATTTTCTTGGAACTAATTCTACGGTTCCCCGTGAAAATAGGTTCCCCTAGGTTCCAAGAATATGCATCAAATAAAAACCATCATATTTATGGAAGACATGTTAAATTTTTTATTTAAACGCCTCACCCATTTCAACATGAAATGCTTGTAGTTTAGTGCGCTGGTGAAGTTTGTTGATGTGACGCACTGCACCTCTGATCCTGCTCACATATATGAATTGCATAAATATTGAAACTATATACGGCAGAGAAACAACTGTAGTCAGATCAACATGATCAGTATTCGTGTACGGAGTGATTAGGGGAATGTGTGTAGTCCTTTAGGTTAGGATGAACACACGAATTTTCGGGAATCAAGATGCTTACTGTCATTTTGGATGCTGGAATGAAGCTTACGAACATGACTACAGGCAAGCAACCGACTGATGTGTATCACGAGTCATGAGCAGCTTAAGAACTTTGCTCAAACGTGGCGCAAGGTTACTCGTGTCCCAGATACTTGGTTATGGAATGAGATTACCAAACTATCAATATCGGATTAACATACTAGGATTATCAGTTTCTCTTCTATTCTTCAGAACCTCGTACACGACCGCACATTGGTCAGGTTTTAACGTAGCCACGCTGTCAAATATTTCCTACATTGAGCTTCTTGCATGCGATTTGCTTATTATTTTGAAGTTAATTTCGCAGGTTGTTGTTTCCACTGTCATATATGGCTTCCAATGCCACACATACTCATACAATGCGTATACTCACGCATACTCGCTTGCGCATACTTAAGAATGCTATATATAAATACTCACAACAATGCTGCCGAATATATCCTGATACCGTTGCTGGGCTCAAATTTAAACTGTTATTTTTCCACTGGTATTGACGGTGTAGAGGTATCACTTTTATAAAAATTAGAGACCTGCTACGACGAGGTTTGTCCAGTTTTTGTCCACTATTAGGTGGAATCTTTCCCCATGAATCACGACGAACGCTGAAGACGAATGTTGCCACCTCCGAAACCGAAAGCAAATTACGCATGCAGAAGATTCCCGTGTTTCCAAAGTGACAGTTTGATTTTCAAGCAATTTTATGTGCCACATTGCGTGTTCTGATGGCAATGAAGCAGAGAATGGCATATGGCAATCATTAAACTGATAGGGAGCTGTAGCGTTGCACTGAATATTCTCAAGCTGAATGAGAATTCGAACACTTTTATGTGCGAAATAAATAGGGGGGTTTTATCTAAACTGTTAGTTTTAGAGCATGAATACTGAACATAGCTTTCTCTTTCATGATTTAAAATTTGCACAGGTATTTCAAAATGGATTATCTATTATTTTTTCGCTTAGAGCTCTGTAAACACGCATTCCTGGAATAACTCGCATCTTAAAATAACTCTCATGACTGCATCTGCTTCAAACACCGAGTAAAATTTGCTTACATATCATAACAGTCTATTAGTGAGCATATTTTAAAACTGGCATAGCATTCAGAAGAACGGATTGTTTTTTTTCGATCCCTAATGTTTATTTTTGATCTCGACCATTGATCGTTCATCCTCATTCCATTATTTTCTGTCTTTTTCTAACCATTGAGAAAAGAATACTTGCAGATCATCAGATGCGAGGCCGTGAGCGCCCATATAAGGCAAAATGTGGCCCGAAAAAGCCTTGTGATCGCATCTTTGTGGCGCTGGAGCAGCATCAGCGCCAGCTTCGGATAACACTGTTGCTACTCCACGGAAGCTTCTCATCATTAGTCGCTGTCTCTCCCATCCCCTCTGGATCGCTCCTGCGTCTCAACACCATACCGAATTTCCCCTCTCAGCCCATGAGCATATGTAGAAACTTGCGTAAAAATTGAAGTCAGGGCGAATTTAATTAAGAAACATGTAATTTGAATGGTATTTTACGAATTGTTTTTTAAACTTCATGGCCGAGAACCGCCATGGACTGTTACTGCTCCAAAATTTCAAAGTGGCATGACAGACCAACAATGTCTCAATTTTTATGATGCTTGTATTAAAATTTTAAAACCTTATGTTCAGCACCAAGCACTTGCAATGCTATAATTATATATTTTCTCGAATATTCAGAAACTGAGAGCAGCAGCATTAGCGGTTTTGTCGTAAAAATTATGGAGGCTCAAAATGAAGGATATCTGCGGCATGTTAATGAAGCATATTCAATACTATATGAATTAAACACAGTGCCTCCAGCCCTGCATCTCAACGCGACCTGAGTTTTCAAAACGCTTTCTTGTTGGTCCAAGAAATTCTTCAGGTCGACATCGAGTCAAAAAAGAAGCCGAAGTGAAGTGGAATTTCAGTGGTGGTCAAAATTTACGAGGAGTTTTTGCTGCGTTTGAAGGTCTGTTAACGCGCAAATCTTGACGATTTTGAAAGCTAGGTCCATTTCTCAAGACGGTGAGAGAGTCAGGACTGGAGGCCCTCTAGAAAAGCAATTAGTTTTGGTTTGTGTAGCTGAAGCGAGATTGTGTCCATTAGGCTACAGTCGGTAGCTGCAGCTCTCTACAATGGGCCCGTCACTCGCATGAAAAATGACTCGAATGCCACTCGCGGCGAGCCTTTCGTTCTTGGTCTTTTCTTTTCGTTCCATCAGAAGTTAAGGTTGAAATTCTCCATGAGATATATGGATCTAACTTTCTGATTAACTGGCAGGGGAGCAGTGGAACTTTCTGCATGGAAAACGACTTGCCTGAGCTGCAACTCAAGAATTGAATGGATGGTTGAGGCCGCTGGCCCTGGCACGAGTCAGGCCGCGTCGGCTTGAGTTCCGTAATTGAAAGCTCGGACAAACATCCTAGAATTTAGGGTGAACCGAAAGATATGCAGCCAGTTGAGATATTCGCAGAAAATGATGTCACTTTTCAGAGAAAAAAAAAGGAATTAACAATCATTATTCTCTGTAAAGATCATCTTGAACCGTAGGTACCTAGAAAATATCTATATTGTGGTTCCATTCGTCAGTCAATCCATTTTTTTTAAATATCCAGCTCGTTTCTGTGAGAAAATATCCCTATTGGGGGAAACTTTAAAGAAATTGAAAATTCTTGGTCAAGATACCGGCAGCTTCCTACAAATGTTTATAGTTAACCATTTAATTGTAACGTATAAAAATTATAAGCCTCAATTTTGACTTAAATATTCATGAAAATACGCACCATTATACCACTTGAGATAGTGGAATGAAATCCAACGATGACATTTGTGTGGCTTTAATAGCTAGAAAAAATATTTTATTTCAAATTAATCTCCATTGTGAGTATTTATACCTGAAGTTTGCCCATTTCATTCTCGAATAAATCAAAGTCACGTATTTTCTCCGTGTTTTACAGCAAATTTCTCTCACATTTTTTATTTTATTTATAGGATTCAATTTTATTAGGCCAATTTGCCCCAAAGGTTTTTAATCGTAATTGGAACGTAAATCAGAGAATGCGAAATTTGATTTGAAATTTTCAATTATGACATAATTTTAAGTTTTTTATTAAAAACAAATTTTTAAAGCTCTCCCCTATAAATGTCCTCTTCATTTTGAGGCAACAAGCAGGTACTAGCTACTCGACTGTTATTAAACCTGTTCACTTAATCCACAACGGTTAGTGCTAAGTTGTATTACGGGTGAATAATTGTAACACTTGGGCAATAATCCATCTTAGATTCTTCCAACTTGTTGCTTTATCCACTGAAAATCTCTTCTTTCTTATTCAAATCTAGATGCATATATTAATGTTGTTTTAATGTTCCTGGGCGTTTAGGTGGAGCACGTCTTTACCTCTTTCTTCCCGTACCAAAATATTTTGCTGCGTTAAGACCAAATTCAGGTTCCCTTAACCGGGCTTTAACTTATCCTCTTAAGTCACTGCCAGGACAAGTGGCGAGCCTCCCAAGGATGCTTTCTTTAGGTTCGCCTTCGTCCGAATTCGTTGCAGGAATTATCTATTTTATCTTCCCTATTCAAATTCATTGCTGGACAGATAAGGGCAAATTCAAGGCACTGAATGTCATAAAGCTTGAATTATAATCCGCAAGACCGGAAACTTCCCTCAAATGGAGCAGACGTCAAGTAGCGCTCCTTCTGCCATTCATCTACAGAGGCAACAGGTCCTCTTATTTAAACATGAGCTCTGTGTGTGTGTGAGATTAAATTCTGTGTGTGCGTGTCGGTGGGTGTGTGAGCTTCGGTTTCGTGTGTTTCTGTTTCAGCGTGCATTTGAGGTTTCAATATTAGCGTGCGCATATTAGTGTTCACCTATTCATTTATTTAATTGTATGTCTACTTATCAGTGCATCTATCTAAGTATGATTATATGTGCTTGTATTGTCCGCGCATCTACACGAGGCATCGTGTGCGTGTCTATACTGCGTGAGCTGCTACATGTGTGTGTTTTTAATAGCCTGCCCGTCTGTGTGGATGCAGTGATTTGCAGTATACATGGTTCCCAGTAAAAATTGTAAATGAGCCTCAAATCGAATTGAATGCAAGTGGAATTGCATTCCAATCGAATGCATTCCTATTAAACAAATTTCTGCTCAACTTGAGACGCTGCGTGCTTTGCTGTTCATATTAAATAATGGCCGCCACACGCTCTACTTGCGCCTGATGCCAAATCACAAAGCAGTTTTTATTTTCTTTCAAATTCTTTGTAAATCACAAGACGTAGAACCAATGCTCTGCAGCGGCAGTTGCAGGTCAAGCCCAAGGTGCAAGGTCAGGCTCCAGCCTCATTGCTGTTAGAACCCACAATCAAATCCTCAGTATATTCACAATATGTCTAACTTTATCAAACGTTCTATTTAAAAGAATTTATGACCCAAAGTTAATTGATATGAGAAAGTAGGTATGAATATATTTCGCTCTATTTGAAAAAATGTCGGATTTTTAAATTGAATATCTACAATAAAAAGAGTGTCTGCATTTTCTAATGGTCACATGGTTAATTTTTCTGATTACTGATTTTTCTGATTCTGATTTTTCTGATTTTTTGCGCGAGGCAAATTACGTTAATAATCGAATAATTTACGCACTAATTAATGCGTGGCATGCTTCTTAAATAATCTGGCGATTTCGGTTACTAATTACTGTGTCTCATGTTTCGTTAACAGTTCACTTGCTTGCGTTACTTATTGCTGTTGAGATTTTTAGATCGACTTTTCTACTCGTGCAAAAATTGTCAAATACCTGAATAAAGTATGGAAATTTTCTTTATATTCTTGGTATTTTACGATAGTTTGTTCATTTCACTATTATGTTAAAATTCGTAAATAATTCCAGAATCAATTTTTCTATGCCTGTGGATTTTTTCCATTTATACAAATCTTTCGAGGCCGGATTTTAGGAAGCAGTGAGACCTCTCCTGGCGCATGCAGCTTTCTTGCACGACGCAAACCGCAAAAAGATGCATGGTCTCCTGCGCTGTAGATCATCGCAACGGCTCGCAGAATCCGCAGGATCCTCTCCTCATCTGTCCCTAATCCTGTGATCCCGAAGTGGTCGCAGGATACGACGCATGGTGATGCATGTGTATGCATGTACGATGTGATGTCAAGATAATGCGTGAACGTTAAACATGCGTGTGGTGACCACGCATCATTCGACCATTTGCGAGTTCGATCTGCTGATGTGTCAATACGATGCTTGTGCACACAGTTCTTTTTTACGCAAACGTGCCAAATTTAGTGTAAGCTGTGCGAGTTGACCTCACAAGAGTCTAACAATCATTTTTTATTCTACAAGAAACATTCATTATTATATGAGTATGGGACATAAAGGTTATGCCAGTGTCAAATATCAATTACATTAACGTTTACAACCTATCAATGTCGAGTAAATTCCAAGGAGAGGCCGTACACCTAAAATCTTTAACTTCCAAAGACCGCATTTGAAGCAGCGTTTTTTCTCGGTTTGTAGGAGATTACGTTATTTTTTGAGAAATAATTTGAGATTTGGAGGAGTTTTTGGTTGGGCTAGAATCTGCTCTCAGTTCCGCTGCCCGACAGAGAGATATTGAAGGTCGTTTGAGTGAAGCATGGCGCCGACAGCAGCGAGCCGCGTCGGAACCTTTGCCCGACTGATGTCTCTCTCATGTGAACGTCGGGAGATGATAACTCGCCCTAGTACGTGGTGTGTGAATCTCGAAAGTATTTACCTTGTGTGAACGCCGGGAAATGATAACTCGTTCGTGTATGTGGTATGTGAATCTATAAGTATTCCCCTCATGTGAACGTCGGGCGTGATAACTGGGTCGATTATGTAAAATGGAATCTCGAAACTATTCCACTAATGTGAACGTCGAGAGATGATAACTCGCTCGTGTATGTAGTATGTGAATCTCGAAAGTATTTACCTCGTGTCAACGTCGGGAGATGAAAACTCACTCGCATATGTGGTATGCTAATCACTGCAGTTTTCCGCCCTTGTAATCGTCGAGAAGTGATACGTTCATCTTTCAACGGCTAGACATTTACTTTCCCTTGCGCTGTTTTCATCCACTTTTGCATTAACTAGTCAGTCTGTTTCGTTATGTCATTGGACTTATTTTTCTTAAAATTACCTTCCTTCATATTTCTAATGGTCATTTCTTCCCCTCCTAAACGCATGAAAACGGCCGTCGAAGTTCGCGTAGCTTGCTTGCATTTTTGTGCTTTTCAGAGGTGCCGACCTCTGTGGCTTTAGCGGGAATAATTTCCGCCAACCGAGGGTTAAATTTCAAATCTTTTAGCGCGGAGAGGATATTCGATCTCCTGCCAGGAAATCGGAGACTCAAAATTTGGGTAAAGCTCGACGCGTTCTGGACGCAAATTTCAGATCGTCGCACTATGCACAGTTTTCTCAGAAATACGCTTGCTATTTTATTTAGTGCGTCTCAGATTATAAATTCAAATACTTTGCTAAGCTTTGTCATGGAAAGTCAGAATTCGCTGAACATTTCAGAAAAAGTTCCAACATATCGCCGGTTCCTACAGCTGCTCATCCGCATATCTCTTTGTGGGTCCGAAGAGATAATTGCTCGTGACAGGCATTTATCGTCCATTAAGAATCCTTTAGTGATCTCTTAAATCGAGTAACGATCCTAGCACAATGCTCTCTGTCCTTGCACTGCGATCTTCTTATATTTGCCTGCCTGCAATCGATATTTTCCTTTAGGTGGCCATGTCTGCCGCCTTTTATTACAGTATCTTCCGTAAAGTGAATTTCTTATGCAACGGACAATTAAATTATTGATCAAGCGATAAAATATTCATAACAAGTTTTACGCATCTTGATCAACCTATATCTTTCGCTGACATTAATTTGTTTGCCATCTCCGTTTCATCAGGATTGTCTCATGTTAGACGGTTTGCTGATGCCGTCTGGTATGGAGAAATCGAAGATCAGTTATTCTGACCTGTGCAGAGAAGAATTCTGTTAATTGAAACTTGGTTAAAAGAAGCCAGTTAGACGCAAAGTCCTGCATTAAATCTGTTAAAAATAGAAAACTGAAATGAATTGATACCGAACAAGGAAAAAAACTGCAGTGTATTTTTATAAATAACTGAAGTGGAGTTTTAAACCATTACAGGGTTTTAACAGTTTAGGGTTGCCCTATACGGTCTCTCGGGCAAGAAAGGCCTTATCAGGCTGAAACTTAGGAAAACGTTGAAAATCAGCTTTAAAAATCTTAGGAATTTGTCTTAGAGCACCCGAGTTTTTAAAAATGTCAGCATAGCAATAAATCAACATCCCCAGAATTATATAAGAATCGAATTATAAAAAAAAATTCAACCAATATCAATATAATTAAAACAAAAGCTTAGGTATAGTTATTTCTAAAAATATACTACTATCTTCAATAAAAAAGCTGCATTGTAATATGGATTATATAATTATAGTTAGTAGTGTAACGGAGCAGAATATTCTTCAAACTCGCATGTTCGACCATATCTCAGAGAGCATCAGTAACCGAGCAGAGTCGGAGCCAAAAAACGTTAGTTCCTCGTCCTCTCTTATCCGAAATGAAATCTGTGTGCCTTGATCACCTCAATGGTGACTCGCAAGAAAACCAGTCCCAAAGAAACGCTGGTGCTCTTAATTGAAACTTCCCAGACGAATTCTCTGTAGAGATGAGGCCGACTCGCATGGAACCGAGCAGCCACCAAATGCCATCACCAAAAACTCTTGTGCGATGTATAGCCTCACTTCAGTGCACTTGCATAACCAAGATGTGAATGTGGAAACTCGTATGCTTTGGCTATGCTCAGCAGATCAAAAGATTTTTGTTGTCATGTTAATTATACAAGATTATTTGGTCTTCATTATAGTTTCAGGGATTGCTTCTTCCTGAGAAAATTTTTGGAATTTTTGAATGCAACATTCAATAATGTGGATAAATTGATGATTGTTAGAAAAATAAATAAAAGTGTCTGGCTTGATTCAAATTACAGTCGTATATGCAGTTTCCGAGAGAACAATGATAGTTTTTCATGTTGTTCTGTTTCAAATTTCATTCATTGAGTTGCAATTTTTCGACTCACATAATTGACAGACACAATTTTTCGACTCACAGAATTGACAGACACAATTTTTCGACTCACAGAATTGACAGACTCAATTTTTCGACTCATAGAATTGACAGACTCAATTTTTCGACTCGCATCGAAGACCTCACACTGCTTCTGTATGCTTTAAGTCTCGGTCTGTCTTCATCTTTGGTTGTCTCTTTCTCGGGAAATTTTAGTCTGTTGTGTACTTATTGTCTCAGTCTAGTTCCTTTTATATGGTCTTTGCATACCGCCCCGGGTGGTCTTTGAGCTTCGGCAGTCTTCATCAATGGCAGTAATAAACTCGGTGTCATGGTCTTTCGGTCTTTCTTAACGTCAAGCTAAGAAAGACATCAGCGCGGTCCAGGCAGTCATGCTAAGAAAGACATCAGAATGGACCAGGCAGTCATGCTAAGAAAGACATCAGCAGGGTCCAGGCAGTCATACTAAGAAAGACATCAGAATGAACCAGGCAGTCATGCTAAGAAAGACATCAACACCATCCAGGCAGTCATGCTAAGAAAGACATAAGAATGGACCAGGCAATCATGCTAAAAAAGACAGCAGCACCATCCAGGCAGTCATGCTAAGAAAGACATCAGAATGGACCTAACAGTCATGCTATGAAAGACATCAGAATGGACCAGGCAGTCATGCTAAGAAAGACATCTAAGAAAGACATCAGAATGGACCAGAGGCAGTCATGCTAAGAAAGACATCAGAATGGACCTGGCAGTCTTGCTAAGAAAGAAAGGAGCGTGGCACTGGTCTTAAACAAAGGCTGCATGCACTCTGCTGCCAAAGGCTTGACAGTTAATACCAAAGTTTGACAACATACGAGGCAAAATGTTCCTATTGACCAGCCAACATGTGACAGATACAAGCCAGGCTTCTACAATGGAGGCACAAAGTTGTCCCAATGGTCCCGTTTACAACTTTCCCAAATCATTATTCCTTCGGTAACGTTTTTTTTCAGTGTGTTGTGAATATATAATGCTATAACAACTACTGGACTCTGTTTAGGATAATTTTATGTGTGTAATTTTTGTGTGAGAAAACTGAGTCTGTCGAACAACCTATTTTATTGATTTCCCGGGTGTTGGAATTGTTCATTAATATTGGTCGATCTTATGTCAACCAACATACATATGCAAATCTTTCATGAAAATTAAAAATTTATTTATCTCAATTGCACTTATTTTTTAAACTAGTGTTCGCACAAGTTTATTGAAATTACATATTTTTGTCGGAAAAATTATATGCCTGCGTGCAAAAAATTGTATAGTTTCGCTTATAATCAGTAGGGCCTCAAAACATGATGCGTGCTCAAGGCCCGATGATAAATGTAGCTATGATGTTTCAAAAACATTTATATATAGTATAAAGTATTATACATCAATATATTGAAAATATATTGAAAAAAGCTGGCTTGAAACAAATTCAACAGTAGTATGTTATAATAGAAACTGAATTACAAGTCGGTTTGCTTCAAACAAAACCCAGCAATATTCAACAGAAGTGATACAATTATAATATGCAACACTCATTTGGTTCATCTACCATTGTACCTGCAGTTATGACATGTTATTAAAATAAACACACGAAGCATTCAGCTACCGTATCTATATATACCAGCGAACGTATTATTTTAAAACTGGCTATGAACCGTACGCAGTGTACCAGATGCAACCAATATACCCTATAACAGATCGCAAAAACACGAGCCATTTGCACCTCTTGTGAAAATCCTTGCAATCTCAGTTCAAATGTAAGGTCCACGAGCAGGTTTCTTATTTGAAGTCTTCGTAAGACGCCGAACGAGCTGTCCAAGTTTTGATGCATGGCAAGGTCTTTATTCCAGGAGGACTGGAGAAGTTTCTGAAGTACGTATGTTGCTCGCTCGCTGAGTCGTTTGCCATCATAAACATTCAATTATTCAATGATTTCAATGCACAATGATTATTTTGTATAATGGAGTACAAAATTCCAGTAGGCTCAATTCTAATGACGAAAAATATAAAAAAAATCCTACAAATCTAAACTTATTTATGAGATGTGTAATTATGAACGTAAATAATAATTAATTTTATCAATTCACAACTTATTTGTGATAAATATTCATTTGCTCATTCAACAAATGTAATTTTTGTCTCTCGCTACTTTGCAATTCCATCCATTCTATGTCAATCTGTTCCATACAATAATAATAGGTAATATGATTGTTCTACCAAGAATATTGTTTGCAATACGTTATTACCGTATCTCTTAATTACTAAATACAATTTTATTTAGTAACTAACACCTTGAAAGCTGCCTAATAGAATTCGAATTAGTTTCGTTTAATACAGAGTTTGAAAGCCAGGCCTGGGAGTTGCGAGTCGTTCCGTAGCTTCGCTTTGTGATATTCATTCGTGGGCGTGTTTACAGTTGCATGCAAGTTCGCAGAGCTCTCCATCACAGCAGATTTTTTCTGGAATCTTTCATTAGAGTTTCCATCTATTCGGGCGTCAGAGAAATTCATTCCGTGCTGGAAGTGCGGACTCAAAATTTGCGATTCAAATGAAGACTTGGCTTGGTTTGAGTGCGGGAATGATAGAGACGTTGATTGTAATGAAAGCACCCTACACTCCATTCATCATCTGATGATATTCGCGGCCGTCTACGATGATGAAGTGAGTGAATGATGAATAGCCACTGACATGCACAATTACCTCCCGAGCGTTCATTTGCTCTGGCCCTCGTTAACAGCCAAGCTCGTATCTGGAGCCGAATTACGGCTCCTAATTATACCATGAAACAAGCTTACAATCTATCACTTGAGTTTCTTTCATGGGAAACTTTGGAAGACAATATCACTTACTAGTATCCTCGTCTAATCATTCTGGATGACTTCTTCAATTATTTTATCGCTTATAGTTACATTTTTCAGCAAATGATCATTAGGATCTAATAATATATTTTAAAATCAAATCTGTGGCCTTCCATATATTCCAATTCGAGGGAAGTCAGGAAAATCTGACCATGTATTGCATGCATTTCTAGGTGCGATTTTTATACGAATATCCACGTACGTCACCGCCATTTATATTTTTCATGTAAAAATGACTTCCTATATGATTTAATTTTAGGTTCAGGAGAACAGCAGACATCACGCGTCCTAGGCCGTCAAACTTTAGCTGTGAGTGCGGAAGTATCTGGCATGGCAGAGTTTTAGGTCCAAACTTTGATGTTTTATAACGCTGCCTCATTTTGTTGAGTGATACACGCCTCAGTCTCGCTTGCAGCACCAACGTTAAACCCTTAATTTTATAGCCACATAAACTATGTATATTGATTCAATACATTCACACTTCGCTCAAACGATCACAGGAGAACATTGCTTTCGGTCTACATGCAAAAACGTTAGAACATGCTTTGCGCCTTCATTTCTTTGCATCCACTTTATAAACAAGTGCAATAATCAATGGATTCTCATAATTGTATCATGCTAAATAAATTATTTTCTGAGTCAAATTTAATTATATAGTTAAATTGCATGACCATTTGCAATTATTTATTACATATGGTCATGCAAATATGATAAATACAAAAATGAAACATTGCTGTTCACATATATATTTTCTTAAATCGTTAGCTATGCTGTACGCCATAAGCAAAGCTGTACACATCTGTGCCTATACTTTCAAAGAAAGTTAAGAGATCGTAAGTTAATTATTGACGGCCTTTCAAGCAAAATCCACCAATCATAGACAAGAAAATAGAGCGTAAGTACTTACGTTCACTTAGCGAGTTTTGAAAGTATGGCCCCTGTAATGCTATATATACATTCCTTCCGAGGGCACCACGCTCAGGGCATATTGTTGAAATGAAATTTATTTACTTGTATTAGCGATGCCAGTAACAACACGACAAATTAAAAATTTATATCCAACAAATTGATAATTATTTAAAATTTTGCCTCGTTTTCCACAGGCGAAATTGATTTTGTGAGTCCGAAAAATTGATTCGCGTACATCTTTCTGCGTCAATTCTCCATACATTTTCGGTATATCTTTACATGATTTACTAATTCTAATTTAACAACGACCATTTATCCATGCCCGTTTTTTCTCGCTACAATTCCGTGTTGTGCTGATGTCTCCTCGCAAGCGCTAACTCGTGTCGCAAGGAAGTCCAGCGGCTTGGCCGCACCGTCTTAGTTTTTTTTTTTTTTGACTTACCGGAACACGAAACTTTCGGCCAAATTCAATGAGCTGTGAAACCAAGCGCTTCGAATTCCTCCTCCTTTTTCAAAGAGGGAAATGTTTATTCTGGGGTCTGTAGAAATAGAGTCGCTCTTATCTCACTAAACAGGAATTCGGAAACGAAAAACAGCATTTTTGATGCAAGTGCCTCTGCTGGTTGTTCAACATTTTGGTTTCAAGTTTATCCTAGCTTAAAATACCGAACTAAATATTATTAGCTAACGCGCTGTGGCTCTTAAAATTCTATTTAGAAATTTCTGGTATGGAAGCTAAATTGTGAAAAAATTGCTTGCAAATTCAAATGAAAATAACAATCGTAAGAAATGCACCTTATCTTCGTTAAAATCTTTTCATTAAAAATCTGTCGAGTTTTTCTGGAAATATGTATAGTTTTTAAAATGTTTAATTTCCGATTAGGGCACACAAAAGATACGCATACATTTCCTGTATTCTGATGAAACAGGCGTTGCAAAAGCTTCTAATTAACAAAAATTTGGGTTACGTTATACTCCCGTATAACAGTTAAACATTACTTTTAGTGTTACTTTTCTCCTTAGACTCAATCATTAACAAAGAATGACAACGCATTTATTAGCACAAACATTCAGCACACGATTACCCAATTTTGTAAGCGTTGCAATTCGAATACTAAGAAAACCTTTGAAAATCCTCGTACGGAACCTCCATGTTTCGTCTACGGCCAGAGTATGAAGGCTTTAAACTCCCCCCTCCCTCGCAGCTGACGTGTTAATGACACAAAATTTCGGTGTCCCACAAATTCTCTGAGCTTAACGACTTCTGCTACGAAGGATCCAGACGAACACTTGGCCGTTAACGAAACTGCAGTTGAGCAGCTTAATGCTTTACCGCCGCAACACGATAAGTTGAAGGGAATAGCAGTTGTAACTGAAACTGCAGTTCAGTTGTTTCATGCTGCAGCATAGCAGCCCGGATAAGACGAAGGAAATAATAGTAGTAACTGAAACTAAAGTTGAACAGCTTCATGCTTCTGTAGTCGTAAGTGAAGCTGCTTGTTAACTGCATTTCAATTGTTTCAAATAAAAAATATATTATGTCATGTAACTTTCAGCATAGTTATGTTTTCTAATGAAATAATAGTTATATTAAATACAATAACATAGAGACTACTTCTCATAGTTTTTCCGTCAATTACAAGTGCTCCAGTGCATGCTCATTCTTGCATGTTCAAGAATGTGTTATTTTGATAAGATATGTATGTTCAAGAACATGCATATATTGTTGCTCTGAAGAACTACTACAGCTGCTCAGCATCTACTGCAGCGATAACTTTTGTTTCTTTTACGACTGCTTCCTCTACAGCTGCAGGACTTGACCAAGTGATTAATGCCTCCATTAAAAGTTCTTACAGAAAGACCAGGAGATTGTAGCCGGCGACGATAACGTTAGTGACCTGCGCTATTCAGAACTGCAAAGGAATCTTGGACAGCTTAGAATTACTTGAAAATTCCTAGAGCTATTCAAGATTGAACGCAAAAAAGGCCTAAATTAACTGTTCATGTTCATACTAACTGCTCGAAACAACTGAAAATATAGCTTAAATGCTCCAACAGGACAAGATCTATCTTGTATCGTAATACATACGTATCGTACGTTCTTTTCCAAGAACTTGAGCTAGTTTGGAGCACCAATGACAATTTTACCGTTCGTAAATAAAATCTGGCTATGCATTAAGCTTGTGTATAGCATTGTATACATTAAACACTACAGTAAGCTATCAGTCGTACATACACAACGTTCCCCTATCTACCTTACATATCATTTGCAACATTAATCATTAATGTGCTCGTGAATCACGAAGCCAACAATCAAACACCCAACATTTGTACGTGTTCTAATTACACGCTCAAAATATACAATGAACAATCCATAAAAAATTACCCTCTCGAACATTCCTACTGAATTTTAGCACTCATAATGTTCCCACTCGCAACATTTCTACCCATAACATTCTCACTCATCACTTCTTCGCCTTTTATATCACTGTTCATGGCGTCGATCATAACATATATTCGCATACATATATGTTTTATATATGTAATTATTTTATGTATATAAAGATCCGATATTATGTACATTGAACATTCATAATATTCCCTCTAATAACATCCCCACTAGCAACATTCCTACACGTAACGTTCACACCCAAGACATTCGAACTCCTTAATTTTCGAGTTTTAATTCATTTAGCGCCCCCAGACCGTTTCACGACGTCATTCCTGACATTCCTGTAACATTACTCATATTTGTTACATCCCCGGCCACGAGTGTGTTAGCCTAGAGCCATGGGGGACTACCTATAATATATATGATCCTGAGGTATACCTCAGGATCATATATATCCGTCCAGAATGGAATTTGTTCCTATTTCAACATTTGATCCACAAAAAGAGTGATCTTTTCTCTGCTTCACCAGGGCCGTGATTTTAATTCATTCCTCTACATTGGTCGAGTGAATTGTTGAAGGAGAAAAGTCTTGGTGCTGGATTTCACCATTGGGTTGACTTGGGTGGGTTTAGGCACACCCAACCAGGGCCATATCTAATGATAATAATCATAATAAAAATATGATAATAATAATAACAATAATAGCAAAATCAGCGTTGATGATTAGTCCATTAGACCTGCCCCCGATTCGAAAAAAAAATCGATAACTTTTACAGCTTGCTGTGGACATCGAACCAACAACTAACAGCTCCAACTGCGTTCTCTGAACTCCGTCCACTCTGCCATCCTACCGAGTGTTGGGTCCATGAGTGACAGAACAGTCGTTGCCAAGCGGGTCAAGACGAGCACTAAAAACACATGCAGAATCCTTGGGTCCAGGCGAGCCTAATTGGGCCCACATAAAAACAGACGGGGCTACACCAGCCCCGGCTGGGCCAGCAAGACCCAGTCCCTCCCCAAGTTTGAGTTAGGGCCCGACCGGGGGCCGTCAAAGCAGAAGCCTGTCCCAATAAAACACCGCCCACCGACCCGCGTCCTGCTCTGCGTTGTCCCGGGTGAACAATAAAACACTTAAATTAAATTAACTGAAAAGTTTAGCTTCGTCGAGAGGCCGCCATGACACAGACGGCAGCGGAGCGCGCATGCGTAAGACGATGAGTGCTGATCAGACGCGCGTATGTTAAGGTATTATTCTGGCGAAATATTGCTTTTTTGTGGTAATTAATGTTTTAATCAAAAAATCTGTTAATTCGTATCAATTTTGGCACTACTACGGACATCGAAGTTGATAGAAATCGTTAAGATGGTTTTGACAAAATAAATTTAGAGGCCTGTTTTCGTTCAGAAAATGAAGTAAATATGAATGAGCATCATTCTGTGTTTCATCGCGCGGATGTCATCACCCGTGTCTGTATCATCACCATCGCATCACAAGGACATGATGAAAAGACCCAAGAGTATAGCAATGCCCCAAGATAACGTATCATCTCACCTCAGAGTGATAACAACGTCAACACAACGTGAATACGCGCTCGCACCTCATCACTACAGCTACACACCACCACCATAGCACCACCACACCACCACACCACCACCACCACACCACCACACCACCACCACACCACCACACCACCAC
>NW_025935231.1:297991-419650 GCF_000764305.2 Hyalella azteca | reverse complement strand
GGCATGCTCTTCACAATGAGGCATGCTCTTCACAATGAGGCATGCTCTTCACAATGAGGCATGCTCTTCACAATGAGGCATGCTCTTCACAATGAGGCATGCTCTTCACAATGAGGCATGCTCTTCACATTGAGGCATGCTCTTCACAATGAGGCATGCTCTTCACACTGAGGCATGCTCTTCACATTTTGAGACAGGCCTCGCAGTGAGGCATGCTGCACATTGAGATATGCCTGTAAAATTTATCGCTGCAATTCGAGTCCAGTTCGGAAATTTCGGATGCGAATGCAATGACTGGCGAGCCGAGAACATTAGTGCTGCCGCGCTGGAATTTCATATGAACTGCGAACGCGGCGAGACGAATGCTGCACCAGGACGAGACCGAGCGAACGCGAACGATATTTGCTACAACTTGCTCCACTGCTCCGATATATACGATATCTTGTTCTACATGCTCCGATAAATACGATAATTCGATACGATACGATACGATACGAGCATGCCTCATTGCGAAGAGCATGCCTCATTGTGAAGAGCATGCCTCATTGTGAAGAGCATGCCTCATTGTGAAGAGCATGCCTCATTGTGAAGAGCATGCCTCATTGTGAAGAGCATGCCTCAATGTGAAGAGCATGCCTCAATTGTTCCGATAAACACGATAACTTGCTTAATTGCTTCGATATAAATGATAACTTGCTCCACCGCCGCGATATTTACAATATCTTGCTCCACTGCTGCGGTATTAATCTAAAAGGCATGACATGCATAATTCGATCCACAAACAAAAACATTACCTGCTTCACTTGATAAATATTTGCAAAAAGTTCTTTTTTTTATGTTCCTCATTTTGATTTTTTCAATCAGTATATTCAATTAGTATCCAAACTTAATGGATATTTTCAACAAAATATAAAGCAAGGATATTTTCAATAAGTTTTACCAACCATTTTGGAGCTTCTCGACAAGCAGTTTTTAATAACAAGGCACGCAAGCAGGATATTTGATATAGCTCGATCCACTCGCTGAAATTTCAGGTGAACTTCATTTTATCTCCGTTCGCTTGAAATGTTCACTAACTTGCTCTTCTCGCTCATGATTTTCAATGTCTTCCTCCACAGTTTTCGACTAAATGTTCTCGACAAGTTACTCTACTTTACGGATATTGTAAGATCTTTCTGCACTCGCTGTATAGACACGAAGAAAGTTCCACCACTAGTTTGACAGTTCAATAACTTGCTGCAGGTGAGGCAAAAACAGTTTCTTCTTGGCACGGCTATTCTATTATCGCCATGATATAGATTCTCTGAATCATGATCAGGTTCTGTATTCTCACCGCCATCATCAGCCATGAGTTTCCATTATCAGGTTTTGTATCATAATTCTGAAGTGCATTAGGCCGGCGCCTCTCCTGCGCCATTATCAGGACAGCAATATTTCAGCGGCCTCCCAATGGCAATCAATTTGGCCGAGACTTATGAGCAATTAGGCTTCTTTTCTTAGGCAAGCTCCGCCGAAAAATCCTCGTCGCCGGACGGCCGAAAATCGTCGCGGCTGTGGCTTGGTAGAAAATGAGTTTTTGTTATTAGAGATGGTCTACAGCAGCGAGATCGGAGATGGAGAATTGGAGAATGCCAAGCTGTCTAAAGCAGCAAGATCGGAGATGGAGAATTGGAGAATGCCAAGGCGTCTACAGCAGCAAGATCAGAAAGGGAGAATTGAATAATGCCAAGCATTGTTGCACTGCTATACTTCCGTGTTTCGTTATCCAGGTTCTCTCTGGTGAAGAGTAAAATGCGTGGCATTCGCACCCGTCTTTGATGCTCAGCTTTTAGAATGGTTGTTAAATCGCCTACCGTGATCGTATCTGGAGTTGCTAATGTGCATCTGAGAACCAGTATTTCATTAAGTGTATTATGTTAAATGTATTTTTAAAGGTCACTTTCCAAGGACCCCTGAATCTCGACGCTAATGAAATGATGCAGATTAATTCAGTGCGGAATTCATCAGACAGCCGTTCTGGTTTTGGGACGGGGTCCAGATTTCAACAACCGAAATTTTTGAAGAAAACTCCGATGCTTCGGAGATCTCTACCTTGTATTTTATTTTGTTAAAGTTTTTTTTGAGTTTGCGGGGCACATTTAGTTGTAAATCAATTTTATTCATTGTGTGGGGTAGAAATAACGCTTTTCTGGGAGTAGGTTATCAGCTTCGCTAATAAAACATAATGGCCTGGATTCATTAACTTTTATTGAGTTTGACCAGCTTTTTAATTTCTCGCTATCCTGATGAAGTAGCAACATATTCATGAGATCTCCATATACATGTTGGGAGATCTCCCACAGCATCATCTGTAGCAAGAATTCCATCAGTTCTGCTGATGGTAACCGGACTATGAGTATAGGAATGAAAAATTGGAGCAGGAAAACATTTTTTCACAATAAAATGTTGTCTACTGTACCAAGTTCTGCAATGAGGATTGCATGGAAATTTGCATACCTATAGTAACAAGATCAAGATCAGCATTGATGGAAGAAAGGAAACGAGTGTGCCGACAGCAGGATGCCCTGCACTCTAATGTAACTGGTCTAAAAGTGGTAGCATCAGAAGGCGTGTAATGCGCAGGCTGCATTGCGTTACGGGGAAGCATTTTCGTGCTCAATCTAGCACGTTTCTCATTAGACGGTGGCTTCATTGTCCCGCTCACCAGATTATACTCTGTTTGGCAACACCGCTTATTTTTTCCCTCCCTTTGCTCAGCTAAAGGCTCCAAATTGCCTGCAATTATTAAAGCGACATGAGAAGCAGCCTTAATGAGACCAAGTCAACCAGGGTGGCCCAAGCCTTTGGTGTAGAGCGCTTAAGTGGAAGCAATGTCGCCCTTTTAGGAAGAACATCGAGGCACAATTTTGGCCCTTTAAGAGGGCGTCACGGCACAATGTGGGCTTTTAATGGGGCGTCATGGCACAATGTCGGCTTTTAAGAGGGCGTCATGGCACAATGTCGGCATCACGGCACAATGTCGGCTTTTAAGAGGGCGTCATGGCACAATGTCGGCTTTTAAGAGGGCGTCATGGCACAATGTCGGCTTTTAAGAGGGCATCATGGCATAATGTCGGCTTTTAAGAGGGCATCATGGCACAAGATTGGCATTTTTAGAGGACACCATAGCACAATATTTAACTTTTAGGCGTAAAAATAAGGTAAAAATGACGCCTTGTAGGAACAGGTATTAGGCGCAATTTTGATCATATGAAGGGCAATAAAGAATAATTTAGTTTACTTAAGAGTGGGTCATTGTCATATGATTGACTTTCACTGCATCGTCATTGGCATCCGTCCATCTCGAAAGATGATGGATGGATGCAATGACAAATGATAACGGATGCTAATGAATGACGATGCATTGTACGACTGCATCGTACAATGGTACGAATTAAAAAAGAAGCGAAGTGCAAAACTTCATGTTAGGTGGGCATCAGAGCAGAATATAGAGCTGTTAAAGGGCATATAATTAATCCTATTAAGGTCGTCAAACAAATTATTCAAAGTAGCAGTTTCATAAGATTCGGACGAATACGATTGATGCACTGGATAATGATCTCCCATCTCACTATTTCACTTTGAGTCATGAGTGGTTAAGTTAAAACTCATCACTCAGGCCTAGTAAAAAACGGTGGTGACGGGAGGTGTAGCCTGTACATCGTCTTAGGTCGCCTTTAAATGTGAAGCTTCAGTCAACAGAAAGAAGCGGTCGAATCTACCAGAAGTGCTCGCTTGTGTCGCTTTGATGGCACTTCAAAGTTGGTGGAAGATGACCAGTAGACTGCACAAGATGGGTGGGTGAAGATGTGCCTTCTAGAGAGAATACGTAAAAGTTTAGAAGGTAGTATGTATGGCAATACCACGCACATGATGGATGGGTGAAAATGTGACTCCTATAGAGTATAAGTAAAGGTTTAGAAGGTAGTATGTATGGCAATACCTACCACGCACAGGATGGGTGGGTGAAGATGTGACTCCTATAGAGAGAATACGTGAAAGATTTAATATGTATGGCAATACCACTCACAGGTTAGACGGGTGACAAGGTACTCTCATCAAAGGAAATTTGTACGATTGAGATGAGAAGTTAATATTCTGAAGTTTATGCGTCGAAGTTAAATATGTGCACTACATGGGTGAGTAGAGTCCTGACAGGTAATACGGTATGTGAAGAATTTCAAGTGATCGGCAGTTCCTCGAGAACTAAAAAATGCCCAAACTGGAATAAGCTGAAAGCTGCAAAATACATAAGATTTATTCACAAGATAAATCTTAATGAAATTAGGTTTAATTGAAATTTGCAGTTAACCATCATTTTTGAATGAACACACGCCGTTTCTCTAAATGACATTTAACTGTATCCCTGTAGGCATTAAGTTCCTTAATTTGTAAGAAATTAACTAATTTAATTCGTTGATACATTCTTTCTGTTTCCTAACTCTTTGTGGCAACGCATTTCTTTCGCTGTACAACACGACAAAGTAGGCGCACAAAAACTATCACTCCTTACGCCTTAACGTTTATGAAGCCATAGTAGCAGTTATTTTGTTGCGAATGATGCTAATAACAAACATCAAATTCCTCAGGTTTCTTGAAATTATAAGAACTAGATACATTTCTTATAATTTCAGTTCAGTTTATAGTTCCATTTTATATCAATAGTATAAACTGAAAGAAACACTGTTAAAAATGACCAGAAAATGAAATGCAACATTTTCCTCGATTTACCAATGACACTTTGCATTCAAGAACAAGAGAACACAGAATTCTCGAGGAAGAAGTCCCTATTTAGAAGTTTAATGCTTTTTCCGATCTCTTCTGTTACTTCGGGCGAAACTTGAGGAGATTTATAGGCTGTAAGAAATAAAGCTCCCATGAGCCCATTGCAAAGACGCAATTAGAAGGCAGGATAGCGGAGCCTGAAGTTAGGTATCAGGCAATGACTTTCCTTATCGAAGATTGTGTTGGCGCGAGTTTCAATTGAAGCAGTTCAATAACGGGCTCGATATCAAACGCCATATAACTTCTCGCGCTGTCTAGGTCTAAACGCATCGGAACAATACCCCTGGGAGATTCTAGGGCTCCTGATAAGGATGAAGAGGCTGGCTTCTCTAAGCAACTTAGGTACGTCGCTTTCCAGTAATTCTCTTCCCCTACTCACACCGCGATCTCAGCCAGACACACTGCGTATAAATTTATAGCCAATTTCAAATGCAAATTACACTCGTAATTTACGACTTGCCGATACCAAGTTTGAGCGTTGCCTTGTCCCAGCATTCGAATTTCGTTTTGTGTGTTAATTTATTGACAGCGAGGAGGAGTTACAGCGCCGGAGAACATGATCAGTGATGCCGTTTGCGTGCTCGCTGCGCCATTCTTCTGACGCGCGACTTGTTCCATGTCAACAAATCTGGGCACAAGACTCAACGATGTGACTTGCATGATGGTATGCTACTGCGTACTTCTGCATGATGCTCAGTGCTGTTGTGCGCTCTTGCATGATGTTGCATGATGCTGTGTGCTGCTGTGTGCTATTTAATGATGTTGCATGATGCCGTGTGCTGCTGTGCGCTGTTGAATGATGCTGCATGATGATAAGTGTTGCTATGCGCTGTTGAATGCTGCTGTGCACTGATGATGAGCGTCGCTTGCTGCATGCTGATGTGTGCTGATGATGGGAATCTTTTGGGTGTATAAATAATAACCACGAATCTCTTTAAATAAATAATTGTTTTAGTAGCATGCAATTGCAAAGTATGCCGGCATCATCGTTGATCAAATTCGATGCTCTATTTTGCACCAGAGAGCGAATGCAACAAATTTTTTTATTGTAAGTGTTGAACAATTCTTTTCACGCGGCTAACGATTGGACACGGAAACAAATTTTCAGCAATTTTTTTCTTATTCAACGTTCAGGTTACCTTATCATGAAGCATAGTTCATTTAACGTTGAATTGAGTTTAAAATTGTAAATGTCAATTCGAATGAAGATACATTATTTTTCATTAAGCAAAATATATTCAAATGCTCGTAGCGCCATTAGGACCGATGCAACGGATGTCGCTTAGCCCGACAGCACAATGCAATCAGCCATCACATGAGCCATGGTCTTATGTCACTAATATAAAGATAATTAGATAATTTTGCTGTGAAATTTATCACATATGACGTGATTGCAACTCGACTGCAATTACAAAGCTTCTACTTGCCATTTGAGAATAATATGGCAGCAGCGGCGTATTTCGCAAATTTATTCATGGAAAATCTCTTCAACAAAAAATTTTAGGCTTGTAACATTGATGGAACTATTATAGTCTGTGTCTGGCGTAGCCATGGTCTTGCTTTAATTTTAACATATGTTCCTTTCCTTTCCTTTGACCTGTATCAATATTGAAATTAAGCGCGACAATTTCAGTCTAGTAATTTTCGGTGAGTTTATCAATATATTCAGGCAATAATGTTTAAATAAATTCATTAATATTGTACAGCACTCGTCGCAGAATTTGCTTCATTTTGATACGCACGATGCAATCAAAGAAGTTTCAATATATTCTAAATTCAAATAGGGTTTAGGAGAAATATCTGGTTTGCAGATTCTTGTTTGCACAATAAATATCTAAATTAATATTTAATGGTAAAATATATTCGAGTTTACACAGCGAACACATTGAATAAAATTCTTAAGTTCGCCAGGCAAGTTAAGTTAAGTTCTCGAGTCGTAACTATCAATCGTCAAGCATTGGTAATTGACGTACAAGTCTTGACTCCAACCAAAACCTGCTTTACGGTGGGAAAAAAGTGCCACAATCATCGTAAGCCTGCGGGAAAATGGTTAAATTCTGATGAGTAGTGAGTTTCGATATGCTTAAGGCGAATAGTTAATCTTGATTATCTATAATACACTAGCTTAATAACAACAAATTGTCGAAAATAGTTCCGTCCATTGTTAGCTGTGCTTCAGTGAATAAGAGCAATATTAGTTATATTACGATATCGTTTTAGTGAGCACTTGTTTTAATGTCAGTTCACCTTATCACTAACAACCAAACCATGTCCAGCGCCGCACATTTTAGCCCCGAGTTCACCACATGGCCACCTCATCAGCCCCATCAGACTTACTGATCCCCAACTGATGAAAGCCAATCCCTCGACTCGGTGGTGTAAGAAAAAACATAGCGAATAATTCATATAAGCATTAATGTGACGATAAAGTTAATATATTTTTAATGGCGTTTTGATTCAGTTAGCAACACCTGATATCGGAATTTGAAACTCCATATCACTGGACAAGCGGTATTTCTTTCGTAAGCGCAAGCCTTTAATCAGCTTCTCCAAAGTAGGAACCATGAGAACTGCTGTGTGTTGCAGCGAAATCTTTCAATAATCAAATCACTAATCTTGTAGTATTACACCCCACGAATTATTTACCACTGCTACGGGATAAATATTAAATGCTGGTAATATTATACCATACGCTACTTTTCACCCTCTTTCCCACCGCAATACTATTAATTTCTGTAATGAAAAAACTATCAGTACCGGGGTATTTGATCATATCGGTCCGGTTACATTTTTATCTATCTCCTCTGTCTTCTCTGCGGCCATTAATTCCCATTACTCCACCTTCCAATACACTTTCCTGTTCGACTTTGACTCGTTTGTCCTTCCGTCCACTTACCACGATTCACTTCGTCTGTCCTACACATTTGTATTAGACTTTCACTTGTCTGTCCTTCCGTCCACTTACCCTGATATACTTCGCCCGTCACTACACATTTGTATTAGACTTTCACTTGTCTGTCCTTCCGTCCACTTACCCTGATATACTTCTCTCGCTGTCTCTTATACACATCTAGATGTGTATAAGAGACACCACTTACCCTGATATACTTCGCTCGTCACTACACATTTGTATTAGACTTTCACTTGTCTGTCCTTCCGTCCACTTACCCTGATATACTTCGCTCGTCACTGCAACACAGCAAACAATGTCTTCGCCTCTAGCGTCAGACGATGTCCACGTACACTCCCAGTATTGCGACGCAGCGCCATAACTCTACGGCGCTTGACGCCCGAACCCAAATCCTGAAGAAAAAACACCCTCGAGCTCCGATACAGCTGCTATGCACACCAATGAATGTGACACTTTCAAAATTCTTCTAGACACAAAATCTGAAAAACTCTTGACGCCGTCGAAAGAAGCGATTTTTTTGGCTTCGCCGCAATTCATTCTGTGATGGAACAGGGCAGCGGTTTTTGTTCGTGTGGAAACAAGAAGCGACGTCGAAACATGCCTCGAAAATGTAGTTGTGCTCTCAGTGAAATGGCTTTCTAAATTTTAAAAAGAAATATCGGGAAAAGTGCCTTTGAGACTCGCACTCCAAATCGTTTGTTCCCTCCACTTCAAAATGATTCTCGTAAATTCGCCATAGTGGATTTTCGGATATTCGCTCGCTTGGTTTGTTTGGCATGAAGCTAGTTTTTCTTCTTCATGAGAAAAACAATGAGAAGTATGGCTTACGATTGTTACCGACGATAAATCGTTCCACGATCATAATTAATCTATTTCATGGAGACTCCGTAACATTATGAGCTACATTATGCTGGTGGTTATGCAAACGTCAGTGCTGGCTTGCATTATTCATAGCACACAACTCAGAATTGATTTATATTAAACTTTTTTATGGTTCTGCCACTTCTACCCTAATTCGAAAATGTGCATTTTTATCTCGTTTAGCATTAAGAGAAGAATCGGCTTAACGAGATTGAATATCTTATCGAATGATTATATTACACGTTTATTATCAAATTAATTTATTGTACGGCATTCTCCTTAAACAAAATATTTTTAACTCACTACTGCATTTAGTGTCCATGTCTATTGTTGTTTAATGGTGCAATTTAATCTAACAAATTTTCTAACAATATTATCGCCCGAAAACTGTTTCTGCACAAAATTATTTATTGCAGTCGAGATTTTATGGCATATCGAAATTACTGAAATAAAATAAGTTATACAGGAAATGGACCCAGCAAAAACCAATTAATTTCTCTTCACGCTCGAATTAAAGACTCGAATTTCAATGGGACTAATGTTACACCGATGCCCCGCATTCCTGCAAAACACATGATTGCCTCTCAAACCAATCACTTCCAATCGCTTACTAACATTTTCAAAGCTCGGCGGACAATTTCAAAGCGTGTCTCATTCATTTGATGAGCGTTTCACGCTGATTTGATGAACGGGTTCCGCATGAATGAAGGAATTATCAGCTTTATTAGATGAGTCATCAGCGCTTGCAGCTCCGTGCTAACACAGCTGCGTCCAATTCTCGAGCATTGGCTCTGTTGTAATCCGTTTAAATTGTTTCCAAATTCAGATTCTGCGACTACAAATGGCCTAATTCGTTCTAATGATCAGAATTGGCTGCTTAATGAATTTAAAAGGTCATTGTTATTTTTTAATTATATTTTATTATAACACAAGCTTGAATTTAATGGAGCACCAGATATACGTTCATCGTGAACTTGTGATGCTGGAGTAAAGTATGTCTACTTTGATGCAGTACATGCTTCATATTAAATTGCACTTTGTGATTATATAATTATTGATTTAGTGACAGCTGAACGTTTAACTTTAACTCACGCTGCTATTGTCAAATAAATGAACTCAGCTGCCGCATACGCTAAACATTCAATTTCAACTTATGATGTTATAAATTAACTTAACTTCAATGGAGCATCTGATGGAGCTTTAAATATCAACTTGTGATGATATAAATTAACTTAACTTCTGATAAGCTTTAAATATCAACTTGTGATGCTATATGACGTAACTCATCTTTCATGGTGCTTCTGAGTGGCGATGAGCTTTAATGTGGAATAAATACATTGGCGTGAAGGCAGGCAATAGAGGCTGATTGTAAAGAGGCATTATTAGAAACATGATGCTTCAATAGAGAAATGTTGAATACTTCAACAATAAATTCGAATAAAAATTACAGAGATGACGTATTTTGAATGAATTATGTGCTTGTTGGTGTAAACGCTTGTGTTATATGTAGATTTAAAACGTAAATAGGTTAAAATAAATAGATATAATATCTCCACATGACATATAAATAATTCTGGCTCTTGCCCTATGGAATGTATTTAAATGTGTTTTACTCAATTTCCGTTCATTGTGTCTCCAACAATTATGTACCGTTTTCAAAGTTTTTTTTTTAAGATAAATGTTTAAAATTTTCATCATTTCATAATTTTAAGTATGCAAATCCTGCAGGTTTAATTAAATGTATTTCTCATAAAAATGCCTAGACAACCAAGTGTTCATGACATTTTGCGACTCATTCAAAGTCCAGAAATATCTCACCCAATCTTGTCGCGAATTTCTGTAGTGAATTTCAAAGGACGTAGGGTTTAGGTTCGCCACTATGCAGGTCGACGTTGCAAGCTCGTCTGATTAGCTTCATTAAACAGGGATTTGAAGGCAGCAATTACTGAGCCGGACTAAATCACGGACAAGAATGCTGGGAATCCAAAGCCGTTCTTATTTAGGGACACAAGCAGCCATGCGTCAAGCTGTAACGGCAGGACTAAAGCCAGCTACGAACCTTCCGCTACCTGGCCTACACCAAACGCGTCTGCTGTTAAACGGTGCAACGACCAAAACTGGATGGAGATCACCGTGGACTTTCAGAGATCTGCCCTTTAATCTGACGATTGAGATGAGATCCTTCCATTGGAAGCAATTAGCGAAGATCATGCAGGCCTCGATTGCGACGTAGGGAGTCAGCTTTGTTTTTTTCGCGATGCGTGAATCACTTCCAGCATTTATTCATTGGCTACCATTATATATTAATGTCGGTTTAACTGTGATTGAAATACATGAGGGTAAAAATTGACAGTAAAATTGTACGTGTATTTATTACACGAGTGGTGCATTGCCATGGGGAAACACTGATTAATTAACCGGCTTGCCACGGAGTAGATACTAGTGATGCTAGAAGTACACAGAGAGTTCATGCAACACGGTGCGGTATTGCTACTTTATATTATAATTTTTTTATCCATGTTACTATGTTTTGATCTCATGTTAAAGTGATTTTGTGCTAAGTAACTATGTTGATGCTGTGTAATGGTCGTCATGGTGAAGGTAACTAACTATTGATATTAAAGCTATAATTAAAATGAAAAGTAAGGAACATCACGCTTATACATAGAATTGGAAAGTTGCTTGTGAAACTCATCTTTAAATTGATCGAAAGCGATTATTCTATACTCAACTCACTCCTCAAACCTACTTTTTCACGCCTCGCGGCAACGCAAAAACTGGCGATGTTTTCTCTAATGTAAAGTTATTAGTGTTTTCGGGCAGAAATAAACCGTTTAATTATTATGCTAGACTTCCAGGGCTAGATGCCAGACACAGACTCCCCAGCTATATGGACGCCATGCGAAGTATGGCTTCATTAAGCCAGACCAATCGTTCTCTGCCCCAGACTATCACCCTAACTCTAAATCACAATCCAAGTTTACGAGTCAGAACTAATCCGGAACTACTTAACGATTGGGAGGGATATTCTAACTAGCTGCCTCCACTTCGCCTCTGACTAACAGAACAGCTTATGAGACCTGCCGACTCAGAGAAGTGGCTGTGCAACGCTTGTGTTGTATCACAAACAATGAGTAATTCTACTTAAGTGTTGCAATGAATGATACCAGCCTTAAAATAATATTCCTCTTGCCGATGTAAGTATGCGACCCAAATGATAAAATATTATTTACGCTGATTACAACAAAACAAGACCACTGTACATCAGGAGGTTGCATTATTCAAAACAAAACCGTCGCGTTCTTAATCAAGGCTCTGCAATGAGCAAAACAAAACCAGCGCGCTGCAGAACGAAGCCAGCGCTGCTTGAAACAAAACCATCGCGCTGCAGAACGAAGCCAGCGCTGCTCGAAACAAAACCAGCGCGCTGCAGACGAAGCCAGCGTTGCAGAACGAAGCCAGCGCTGCTTGAAACAAAACCAGCGCGTTGCAGACGAAGCCAGCGCTGCTTGAAACAAAACCAGCGCGTTGCAGAACGAAGCCAGCGCTGCTTGAAACAAAACCAGCGCGTTGCAGACGAAACCAGCGCTGCTAAGCGAAGCAAGCGTTCGATAATTCAGCGCAGTGCAGAGGGAGATCAACATTCATTTTAAAGCGCATAGATCATCACGGCACTCAGACTCCGTCATTCCTTCTCAGCATCAACACCGATAAGTCGTCTCCAGCATTGCAACAATGAATATGATGACGGAAATATGGGAAGAAAGATTGATACAATTTTACTACTATCAGTTGTTTTCAATATTGCTGCAATTAAAATGACGACGGTACATGTGGGAATTAAGAATAGTATAATTGTATTATATAATCAGTTGTTGTCAGTATTTCAGCAATGACTATGATGACGGAGCAAGTGGGAAATTACAATTGTATTATAATCTGTCGTTTTCAGTATTTCAGCAATGAATATGATGAGGGTACAAGTAGGAAGAACACCTGTTGAAGTTCTATTATAATCGCTACAGCTATAGGTTACTTGTACACTAATTAAACAAAGTTGGGTCACAGGTGATGTAGTCGTAAATTAAAAAAAAAATATTTGTCAACTCGCGAATAATTCTTCGAAGATAGGATGGTTTCAGTGTCGTGGCGGTCATTTTTCTCTTTTTCTCCTCTTTTCGTTTAACCTACAATTCCTAAAAATCTAGAGCTTTTTTTAACGGTAAACTGAAATACGATTTTACAAAAAAATCTGATGTTTGCCCATATGAAGGCATTGTGGATAATATAATCATAGGCAATTAACCGAATTTTCAGCTCGACGGTCAGGTTCATGAGCGAAATTAGGGGTTCAGAGTTAATTAAAGTCCTGAAGAATCTCATGAATTTCCTCTTCACACTGCTGTGGTGTGAGTGTGGTGAGAGAGGGTGGTGTTGGTGTGGTGAGAATGTGGTGTGAGTGTGATGTGAGTGTGGTGTTAGTTTTGGTTGAATGTAGTATAAGTGTTTTGCAAGTGTGACGTGAGTGTGGTGCGATTTTATTGTGGCTGTAATGTGAAGGTGGTGTGAGTGTGGTGTGGGTGTGGTGAGAGAGGGTGGTGAGAATGCGGTGTGAGTGTGATGTGAATGTGGTGTTAGTTTTGGTTGAATATAGTATAAGTGGTCTGTGAGTGTGGTGTAAGTGTTGTGTGAGTGTTGTGTGAGTGTGGTGTGAGTGTGGTGTGAGTGTGGTGTGAGTGTGGTGTGAGTGTGGTGTGAGTGTGGTGTGAGTGTGGTGTGAGTGTGGTGTGAGTGTGGTGCGAGTGTATTGTGACTGTGATGTGAAGGCGCGTGTGGTATCACTTTTTGCGGATCCTAGAACCAAATTTTTCGTATAAGATTATGTGAGTGTGGTGTGAGTGTGGTGTGAGTGTGGTGTGAGTGTGGCGTGAGTGTGGTGCGAGTGTATTGTGACTGTGATGTGAAGGCGCGTGTGGTATCACTTTTTGCGGATCCTAGAACCAAATTTTTCGTATAAGATTATAAAGCCGTCATATACCAGTTGATAGAGACTGGTATAACTCGCTGATGATTTAAAAACATTAAATTACTACGTGCAATTGAAGATAAAAACTGTGGAACAACGTATTCAAGAATATTAAAAAAATGAGAGCAATTTAATGAAATAAATTATTCGTTTTGTCACCGTATTTTATCTGCCTAGATCATCAGTTATAGAGGCTTATGATTTCTTATTGATAGATGTCCTGAATAAATCTGCATATTACAATTTTTATAAGTATGTACTATATTTCTCTAGAAGATGAATAGATGATAACCTCTAAATATCTTTTATGGTTCTGAAATTTATACATTTTTTTTTTCTTCTCATTTATCTATTTAAAATAATCATCCATGTGAAGAACACTGAGATGCAAAATGCCAGTCAAGTTTCTAAATAATCTTATCCTCCTTGAATTCGAAGAAACTCATGCCACGTTATTTTGATTATAAGCTATTATTTATTATCTTTATTTGTGTTATTTTGTTTGAGCTACTTTTAAAGTTAACTATATTGCTATACGTGCGAATCATATGCGCCTTGAAACCATTTCTTTCGGGTCGTTGCTTTTATCACTTCCATGTTTCCAGCCCAGATGGTTCGCACTTCCAGGCCTGCAGATGTTCGACGTGCACAGAATATGAAAGCGTTTCCTTCAAGAACCAAGATGGCGCCCAATTTAGCTGGAAAGCTTATGCAAATCACCGGAGACTTGCGACATAAATTTCCTCTCGTGAAAATGTTATCAGGAGCCTGGAGATCGGCGGTCTCAAGCAAGCACTCTTTTCCAAGTCAGTTTCTCGTGAGCGCACCACAGCCACTTCGTAAAAAATACTAACAAATCCAGGGAATTAGGCATGAAAATTTTCTCATGTCGTAGCGTTTAACAAGTGACAAGAGGTCGAACATTCTTTATTCCTTACGAGTTTCGAGTTTCTCGTTTTTGGGGAAAAGAAGCTGAGCATGGCTACGCGGAGCCTGAGTGTCGAAGACGGAGAGAGCTCACTCAGTTGTGTGGGCTTCTATATTGTATCTCTATATTTATATGATATATTTATTAATATTGTATCTGGCCGTTCGAGTATCGAGAGTTAGTGGGAGATAGTGAAACGAGCCATCATTGTGTTTTTGTAGCAGTCTCGAGTTTGCCTATCATTACTTGAAGCAAGTTTTGAGTCGCTATAATATTTTTATGATGGCTGCAAGAAAAGGGTTTCTCGAACTTATATCTGATACACATATTGTGGTCTCAAAAATTAGAGCTGCTTTAACTAAATATTTTCGTATAATCTTACCAACCAAATGAAATTATGCGATTCTCAAAACATATTCTATGTAGCATTTCCGAAAAAAAATCTTTCGAAAATCTTTCGTTCCAACGCTGCGGCCAGCCAAAGAATGCTACGCAATATTGAAATAAGTTTTGCATGTCTCATGATACTTAATATTTCAATGTTTAGATTTTAAACTAAAAATGCATTTCTCTTTCACTATATTCATGTTGCTATTGAATTTACCTGGATAATTCTATCTCCAATCTGTAGCTTATAAAATCGTATCTTGTTAAGACCATACACGGAGAGGGAATATTGTTCGTGCATAAGAGGCCACCATCTCGGTCTCAGCAATCAATTCCGCCATGCATTTTTTTGGGTCTGCAAAGGGTGGGCTGGGAACAGGGCGTACTCCACCCGTAGACTTTGCTGGTCCCTGCAGTTGCGGCTCTCACGTTGAGCGAGCATGGAATTAGGTTTGTCAGAGGCAGACAGTCTCTAATATGATTTGGCTTTTCTCCACAAATATTGGCACGCTGGCCAATAGCTGTAGACCTCCTGCGGTAGTGCCAATTTGAGGAGGATTTGCCAATTCTATAACTTTTAGGGCCAGGTACGCAGGCGGCCACAATCCTTGGATTTGAGAGGCTGCAAGAGAACCTTTGCAGAGCCGGAGTTGAAGCTTAGCAATTTTCTCAGCTTATTGAGTGAGCTTAGCTAAGTTCTTATTTAGGGTGCAGAGGTATTAAAGCTTACCACAGCATTCGATTTGTTACAAGCTTTGGTTCAGTGAGACGTACTGGCCTTAGAAGCAACCGGTCTAAAATAAAACGAATCTCAGAACCGCACAGAAATAAGTTTGCGTTATTAATATTCTTTAAAGAAGGTTAAATATATCTTCAAACTATCTCATGTAATATAATCAATTTTATAATTCTAACTGGCAAAAGATTAATATGATTCATTTTCCACTATCTGCATCATTTGGACGATAAATTAGTAGCATTTGTCTAAGAAAATGCAAAAAAAGACCGCCATCTCAAGCCTGTGAGTAATTTATATTCACATCATTCATTTTCCCCAGGCAGTCACGTACCCATTATTCCCTTTTCATTCCAGTTCGAATGCCATGTACAAACTTCGAATGCATTCATCGATGTCAGCTCATAAAAAATCGAGAGAAAGTCCTAGTTTGGTGGCAATTCTTGCGCTAAACTGCAGAGGTTTGCACAAAGTTCACGTATCAAGCCTGCATCTCTATTTATTCTGGAAAAATACAGCTTTAGCGATAAGATAGTCGCCGATGTATCGTAAGCAACCTTACGCAAGACAGTTCGACCCTAAAGTGCACTTGGTAAGCATCCATCTATTGCGTGCACGCCAACTCAATCGCGCTCCATTTCACGCGGTGATTTCTTCCACCTTATAAGAATTTGGAATTATTGGGCGTCAAAACACTGTGTATGAGAGTTATTTCACTATAACCACATCCGACCAGCATTTCTCATGAACCCAATGAGGTTTTCTGAACATGTATGTTTAATTCTTTGTCAATGATTACCTCAATATTTTTAATATATTATTGCATGTTTATCGCAGAATTAGTTTGAATACCAGAAATTTTCAGTGAGAAAGTAATCTCTTGCTTGATCTGATTGAAATCCTGTTGGGAATTATTGACCATACTTTAGTGTATCTCCTATTAAGTATCTCCTTCTGTATCGACAGGAATCTGTGTGTGTAGGTAATTTAAAATGAGGGAAGTAAATCCTATATGTTATTGCTTTAAAGCATTTTTATTCTCAGTCTTTTAAATTTTCAGGAGGAAGTAATCGGTGTGTCCAAATAGCCTTGGGCTCTAGAAGAGATGCTCCACGCTTCAGACAATGTTATAAATTCCGAATACTGCTTACTCGGAGATCAATAAAATTCTGATGAATTTTCTTCGTATTTTTGTACACGATTTCAAGACCATCATCTTCGCCTTCAAATAATACAAAATATTTTGAGGCAATTTTCTATTTATTCACGTGTCACCCCATAAACTCCGGAAAAAGTTTATGGCACATTTCCCCCAGAAATAGCATAGTTTGAAGACTCGTCTAATCCTCAACCATGTCGTCTAATCCAACGCACTCGTCTAACTTCACCACGTTTAGCAATAATTCACCATTCATCTGCCTCGAGGAGACATTATTCAGCTTGATCATCGCTCAACATTTTTTGAGTGAAGCCATTACCGAAGAAATATTTTGAGCTTACGACGCTTGTGGAAGGCCCTGGCATTCGTCTCTGGCACACCAGAGACGAATTAAGAGAGGCAATTTTGGGCCAGGAACGGCCCCGGGCAGCGGCGCTCTAACAAAATTCACCGCGACTAACGTCTCGAAATAAAAGAGAAACGCAGTCGTAAACAGTTACAGCAAATTGTGTTCGTAAGGCCCCGGCAACGACTGAGATATGTCCATGTGAACTGCTCGGCCTCTCCGTCCACTGAGATGTGTCCCTGTGAACTGCTCGGCCTGTCCGTCCACTGAGATGTGTCCCTGTGAACTGCTCGGCTCTGTCCGTCCACTGAGATGTGTCCATGTGAACTGCTCGGCCTGTCAGTCCACTGAGATGTGTCCATGTGAACTGCTCGGCCTGTCCGTCAACTGAGATGTGTCCATGTGAACTGCTCGGCCTGTCCGTCCACTGAGATGTGTCCCAGTGAACTGCTCAGTCTGCCCGTCCACTGAGTAGTGTCCCTCGGACTTTCTACCGATTGAAACGATACTTCAGTGATACATGTAACTTTAAACTGCTCGGACTTACTGTCGGCTAAAATGAGACTCCAGCAAGACGCGTCTCTTTGAACTCATCGGACTTTTCTTCGGTTGAAACGAGACGTATAGTTTATGTCACTTTGAACTGCTCATACTGTACGTCGGTTAAAATGAGACACCACAGAGACGTGTCTCTTTAAAGAGTCCGTCGGTTAAAATGAGACTCAAGCGAGACGTGTCTCTTCAAACTGCTTGGACTTTCTCTCAGTTAAAATGAGACTCCACAGATACGACTCTCTTCGAAGTGTCCGTCCGTTTGAATGAAACTCCAATGAGACGTGTCTCTCCAAACTACTCGAACAATCCGTCAGTTGAAATGAGACTCTAGTAAGACAGGTCACGGTCAACAGATTGGACTGTCCGAAATTTTTTAACTATTCCAGTCAGTTATTTCTCGAATCTCGATTAACGGCTTTGGCGGTCAGTTAGTAGATACCATATTTTTTTAAATTCTGTTAACTGCTTGGACTGTTTGCCGGATGAGACAAAACTTTTCTCTAGCGAGACGTGCCTCGGTTAACTGTTCGATCACACCGTGTGGTGTTATGGACTGCTAGTAAGAAATGATAGAAAGTTCAATCAGAGGATCTCTTCTAAATAAATTGCTCCAATGACTAACTGTCGGCAGAAATTAATCTTGATTCGTGAGAAGATATCCCGGCTAACTGATCATACAGAGCAAAAAAGTAATAAAAAAGGTATCATTGTGATGATATGCAGTGAGCTGACGAACTGCCTCAGCTGTCCTTCTGAGATTGCATGACTGTCCTTTAGTAAAAAATTACGCGCAATTAATGACAGTCGCTACTCCGACTGTCAAATTAATCCCGAAACGTGAATGTCACTTTGAACGATTCGCAGGAGGTCACAAAATAATGTGAAATATTGCAAATTCTTCGTAGAAAAGAATTCTTCGTAGGAAAATTTTCGGATTCATTTGAAATGATATTTCCAAGTATTTATGAAAAGAAAATTTCTTCCCTAAATGTCAATACCGCACCGTCATATTAAAACACCAGGGGGCACTCTGTTTTCGAGTTAATAACGTTCTTGCAAGTAAATTTTTCAACAATTTCGAAGGAGCAAATAAATAGGTCTTGGTTAAATAAGCTCCGCTAGAAACAATGAGGCAAAAACAGGCCAGAACTGTGAGAAAAGCTCGATAATTTTCTCGCCTGCTGTCAGACATCGTTCAGCATCAAATTCAATTTACCAGAAAAGTTTCGTTTATTAGTGGAAAAAAATGTCCTTGTTGGACAGAAGTTTTCGCCGAATTAATTAAGTTTCAGTGAACTTCTTTCCAGGCTAAAAAAATTCGACCTCTGCTCCGGGAATTCTATTTCACCTCTGGAGAGACATGTGTATCCGTGGATATCTTGCACACCGAGACGCGATAAGCTTGTGCCTTTTGTTTCATCTCGAGTTTTCGAAGAACACTAACAAAAATCTTTCTCTATTTTCGAAAAATCATTAAAAGATATATTATTATTAATCATTTTTACCTCTTACATAACAACATATATTTTAATAAGAATCATGTCTTGTGCGAATCAATGCTTCCTTATATTAAAGCCAAGTGAGTATGAAAGACATCTATTGCAATTCAATCAATATTTTTAATTACTTCCAGCAGCAAATAGCGACCACAAAAATAAGCTTTAGCTGTAAAAAAAAACTGAAAACGTTTAAATGTGCAATTTATAACTAAACCCGTCAAATTTTACCTCCAAATCCTGCAGTTAATCTTAAGCTTGATCTTCTTCTGGTAATTAAAATTTAAAAATAACTTGGGCAGATTCCAAGCTTAACTTGTAATAGGCAAGTCATAAATTTGAATTGGTAATTTTTTGAGGAATTAACGCGCGTAGAATTTTGCAATATTATTTGCGTCGCTTAGCTGTTCTCTTCTATTTGCTAACTTCGTCTTGCAACTAAGACTTCAATTTCCAAGATGCAGTCTCAAAGGATGCCATGTCGACTCACTTAAGTAACTATTTTCTTATTACAACAAAAAATTAAGGCTGAGCAATTTTCCGGCGTTTAGCTCGAAATCGCAGGAAGATTGTCTTCCGCACATTTGCTGCGCTATTCGGGTCCGGCGTATAAAAAACCGGAGCGATTCAGAAGTCGCCACTGTCCGTAAAACAGTCCCTCTACGGGGCGGAACTGATGGTTGCGGACGCAGAAGTCGTTCCGAGAATTGCCCAAAGTGCGGAAACGGTCGCCAAAGAGAAGCATCACATTTGTGGGTCTATTGAAAGGCTCCATCGGACGCACGTGGCATGGAACTACGTCAAATTCTGCGTCTCTATCTTTAATTTTCGGTAATAGTCGAAAAAATCTTTGGCCGACTGCAAAATTTTTCAATTGTTAGGAAAGACGAGCATACAGGGAAAAAGACGTCTTTCAATAATTGAAATAAAGTATTTTCTTCGTTGGTTTCCAATATTTAATGAATTATTTCCATTATTGAATTTAACTAGCCGATAAGAAAATTCAATATGTACATTATTATCCTGATATTTTCGTCATTAACTATAATTATTAGTATAGCAACTTTCTAGACTTTTCGACTGAAAAGTCTAGATGGGTTTAGTATGGTTTTTTCGCGGGATGGGTTTAGCCTTAAATCTTAAACCTTTTTCTTCACCTTTAAACATTAAGATGATGTAAATTTGGCGAACTTGCCAAATTATAATACTGTTCTAACAGTTTCTCTGATGCGCTCTAAGCCTTCCCGAAATTTCGGGAAGCACAGATGTAGACAAATATTCGTATTTAAAAAACTTTTAAATTTCAGTGTAAAAACCTTTAAATTACAGTGCAAAAACCTTTAAAATTCAGTGTAAATGCCATCAATCTAAAGTGTAAAAACCTTTCAATTTCAGTGTAAAAACCTATAAATTTCAGTGTAAATCCTTATTAATTTCAGTGTAAGAATATATAAATTTCAGTGTAAAAAGCTTTAAATTTCAGTGTAAAAAACTATAAATTTCGGGGTAAAAACATATATACTTCAGTGTAAAAGCATAGAAATTTCAGTGTAAAAATCTTTAAATTTCAGTGTAAAAACCTATAAATTTCAGTGTGAAAACCTATAAATTTCAGTTTAAAACATATAAATATCAGTGTAAAAACCTTCAAATTTCAGTGTAAAAACCTATAAATTTCAGTGTAAAAATCTATAAATTTCTGTGTAAAAACCTATAAATTTCATGAAAAAACTTTTAAATTCGAGTGTAAAAACTTTTCAATTTCAGTGTAAAAACCCAAAAATTTCACTGTAAAAACCTTTAAATTTCAGTGTAAAAACCTTTCAATTTCAGTGTAAAAACCTTTAAATTTCAGTGTAAAACCCTATAAATTCCAGTGTAGGAACATGTAAATTTCAGTGCAAGAAGTTTTAAATTTCAGTGTAAAAACCTAAAAATTTCGAGGTAAAAACATATAAAATTCAGTGTAAAAACATGTAAATTTCAGTGTAAAATACTTCAAATTTCAGTGCAAAAACATATAAATATCAGTGTAAAAACCTTTAAATTTGAGTATAAAAACTTTCAAATTTCAGTGTAAAAACCCAAAAATTTCACTGTAAAAACCTTTCAATTTCAGTGTAGAAACCTCTAAATTTCAGTGTAAAACCCTATAAATTCCAGTGTAAGTATATATAAATTACGGGGTAAAAAAATATAAAATTCAGTGTAAAAACATGTAAATTTCAGTGTAAAAATTTTAAATTTCAGTGTAAAAACATATAAATATCAGTGTTAAAATCTTCAAATTCCAGTGTAAAAAACAATAAATTCCAGTGTGAAAACCTTTAAATTTCAGTATGAAAGCCTTTAGATTTCATTGTAAAAACCTATAAATTTCACTGTAAATCTTAATCTTGTAAAAATCTTTCTATTTAAGTGTAATTTATAAGTCGATCGCTGCTTGTTTGTCACAAAATTTGCAGCTAATTAAAATACATCACGTCCTTTGGATTTGCGTCGATGACTTAAATCTTTTATTTATATCACAAATGCAGTTTCCTCGACAAAAGCAGATAATTCAAAGTATCATCGGCCTCGAAATTAGTCGCGAAATCATCCCCTTATTTATAATGATGATCATATTATCATGAGCCGCGGCCTCTCGACAAAAACATAAAAATAATGAGCGTCTCATTATTGTAACGTAATACATATCCAAACACATCACACTTCTTGTCTCTTTTGTACCGCAACATCACACACACATCACACTCCGAGTCCGTTATCAGCCGAAACTATAACTGTCGTTTGGAAACCGTAGCGTAATATCTCGTCATAATTTTTCCATTATAAGATAATATCTGATTAAAAGTGTGCCTTTTCAGCCTCGCATTTCTCCTGCGCCGCTGCACTTGCCTGCAAAGAAAAGCAATCGCGCGCTCATTAATGACAACAAACGACGCGGGTAGCACGCCGTGATTTCCGTTACAGAGCGAAACCTTGCCTCGCGATCTGCAATGTAATGAGCGATATTACCTTCAAGGTAACGTTAGCCTTCACCTATTAGTGTAATTAATGAATGTCTTCAGCCTTCAGTGTGACCTCAACCAAAGCGATAGGCGCGTCTTCTCATTTTAATGTTATTGATGATTGCTCTAACCTTCAGTTTGGCGAGCTCTCATCAAACGCTCTCTAAGTTACCTTTCTCATCACACTAACCAACACCCCAATCATTACCAACACCATTATCCATCGTTAATCATCACCAGCACGCACCACCCTCATCACCACCCTCATCACCACCCTCATCACCACCCTCATCACCACCCTCATCACCACCCTCATCACCACCCTCATCACCACCCTCATCACCACCCTCATCACAATAGCACTCAAGCAACAGCAGCTCGAATAGGACGAGCGGCGTGCGTGCTTGGCGTGCAGAGAGCGGCGCGTCGGTCACGTTCGTTTTCAGCGGCAAAAACGGCGAGCCTCTACGCGAAAATTTGATATTTCTACTGAAGGTGGAATTATCATTTAATCTGAAATTGATCGAGTAAGGACGCACGTGCTGATTGCTATTCCTCAATGCCAGCACGTGTAATTTCAATTCATTTTCTCCGACGCTAAAACTTGGGATTTTTATCCTTAGGCTTCGATGTGAACATTTGATTGCATTCATAGTCCACGAAGCGAAATTTTTTAAATTCTAACTAAGTCATCGATGCAAAAACTTCTCGTTTTACTTGGGCGCGAAAGGGTACGATATTTATCCCTTTTCTTCGACGCGAAAAACTTGCGATTTTTGTCTATTTTGTCTACAATTCTCAGAAGTCGCCTGCAGCTTTATCACGATCCAAGTAGAAGCCGTCCGCTGTAGTCAATGTTTACTGGCAAACACCAGCGCGCTTGCAACGTTGCACATCTGCCTTGAAATGGTCGCTCGATTTATCCCAACCTACAAAGCACTTAGGATTTGCGACGATAACAGAATTTGAAATCAAGTTTCTTACAAGATTCTGCTTTCGTTTAGAAATTTATATTCATAATTTGCTTTGTCGTCTTTGTGTCTGTCTCCATTACGGGTACAGTTTGTCTTATAATATTTAAAAATGCTGGAACGTATTGTATTATAAACCCCATAAACTACTTCATCTCACGCATTAGACGCCGATGAAGATTTATCTGTCCATCAAACTCCTCCTTTTTTTCGTTATTATTGTTTATCGAAATACACCTAAAAGAATTTTTTTGCTGCTTTCCTCTCGTATAACACTGACATGAAATAGTTTATAAACATCATTTTTCATTGCCTTCTAGGCAGTTACTTTCAAAAAGTTCTCCAATTGCAAAACTCATTTGTAAAGGTGCTATGCTTTTTCTCATCGTAATAACATGGCAAAGATATTTACATGGAATGCCTTCGAGATCAGCATTAATAATTCTCAAAATAGGTTCAATGGTTTGTGAATAAGGTCGCATGAACTTGAGGTTAGATAGTGGTAGAATGACGACATGTCCTAATAGCTTTTTCACATTCCATGATATCGTGGGAGCAGGAAATGAACGTCATCGTTCAAGATAATGCATAACCTTTTCATGGTAATAATTATTTATTTAGCACTCAATTAGGAGTGAAAATTTTTATTTAATCATCCCTCAATATCTTGTTTATTATCTATTCAGCAGAAATACACCCTCATGTATCATGTGTGGGCAACAAAATACAAGTTAACTAACTATTGTTTTTAACTTCATACGCGCTCTAAGATTTAACTTTTTTAGCCTGAACCAAAGGGAATTATCCCTTCCACGTGCAACAAATTTTATGAATTATGATTTTTTTAATTTTTACAACAAATTGTGTCCCAATACTCAAAGAAACTGGAGGGTCTTTGTCCAAAAAGCGATGTACTTCTAGCCCTTGAGTGGGTTTGCCAAAATTGGCCCGGCAAAAGGGCGTATCGGCGTTTCTTTCAGCACCTCCTGCTAGTGCTGTGGGTGAAAGATTGTGCCAATACCTTGGCCATATGGCCCATTCATTTTCTGAGTGAATATCATGGCAGAAAATGAAGTCAGTCCCATCATTACAGGTATAAATTTCCTGTCAAAATTTAGAGCTACTGGGCAACGGTTTCATCGACGGAGAAATAATTCAGACAAAGAGACATTGTAATATATAAGACAAAGAGACGAGTGTAATAAGACAAAGAGTCAAATTTTGACAAAGACTTTGTCAATAAGACAAAGAGACAAGTGTAACTTAATTAAATTTGTATTTTGAACTCCACGAATCAGTCGAGACTATAACACTTTTTCAAGAAATAAATTGTAAAATGAACATATTATTAAGCACTTTTGTGTTCCAGGTAGCGCTTGCCAGAAACACATTCTTATTGCCAACCACAGCCATCCAATGGTCGGCCACTCCTGTTCTCGACCTGCCGCATTTACACCATCCAAAGTTTTTACCACGACAAAAACCTAATTTATTTTAACCAAGAAATATTTCTGCTCTACTCCAGAAAGAATGTCATAATTGAATAACGGCAAGAAGTGGCATCTCCGCTTGACGCTGTCGAGACGAGTGGCCATTCCAGCCAAGCCGGAAGTTTTGTCTTGTATACTGCGGCTAAATCTTGCCAGTCTTATTTAACTAACCCATCAAGTTCACTAGTTTATAAGACTGACTTGAGTGCAGCGAAGTAATCAAGTTGAGAGATATCTCAAATGTTCAAGCATTCAGCGTCGTCAGGTAATCAGTTTTTGCAGTAAAATACGTAATTTGTTCGCTCCAGTTCGACATGATAAAAGATCTGTTAAAAATTTGTACAAATCTCAAGCCATGTAATTTCAATTAGCAGAGCCATGTAATTTCAATTAGCATCTTGCTAAGCAATGCCCAACACAACCCTCAAAAGCAACGAACTATCTTGTCTAGCAACGTTTTGTAATGTGAATTTGATTCAGAATTTTAGTTCACATTCCGATGGTAATTCGAACCCATTGTAGCTCGTTCCGGAAGAATAAATTATCTATCGTTCGTGTTTTCATATTTTGTGAGTATTCTTTGACGTTATTATCAAGCGTTCAGCTAAACGTGAGTGATGTATCCATAAGTGTTTATGTAGAATAAATATCTTAAGCAGTTAAATGAACACCTAAAATCACCGGGATCCCTGCAGGTATTTAACACGCGTCCAGGATTCGGTTAAGAATGCCAACGGCCATGCTGATGAAAATTCGCTTTTCATGTATCGTCCACAATGAGAATGTGTTAGGTATGTGTTAGGTATGTGTTAGGTATGTGTTAGGTATGTGTTAGGTATATGTTAGGTATGTGTTAGGTGTGTGTTAGGTATGCGTTAGGTATGTGTTAGGTATGTNGTATAAGAGACAGGTGTTAGGTATGTGTTAGGTATGTGTTAGGTATGTGTTAGGTATGTGTTAGGTATGTGTTAGGTATGTGTTAGGCAAAACTCAGAACACTTGACACGAATACACCGACGGACGATTTGATATAAAAGATTGATTCTCATTCTATCAACTAGAGACAAAATCCATTGTCATCAGACATATTTTACATTATACATTTCGATGCAGCTTAACAAACAATTTCTGCACTTTAAATTGGCAAACTTTGATCAATTACAGATTTGCAAATTGTAGCTTTAGCGTGAAAAGTTGTGTAAAAATTATCTATGTGATACAGCTGCGTGGTGGTGATGCAGCTGCGTGGTGGTGATGCAGCTGCGTGGTGGTGATGCAGCTGCGTGTTGGTGATGCAGCTGCGTGGTGGTGATGCAGCTGCGTCTGTCTCTTATACACATCTAGATGTGTATAAGAGACAGACGCAGGAGACGGGGCACGAGAGGTTGGACGGGAGCTTGGATGCATCCTCAGATTGTTCTTNAGTGTGAAATTGAATGTGAATGGCGTAATGGCTGAGGCTGGTTATTTCTCAGGATGTCATTAAATGAATGTTTCTGATGTATATTTAGAATCCGATAGCGCAACGATTTTACATAAAATCTTGGCAGTCAAACTTTTACCCGATTGTTATGGTGATTTAAATCGACATTTATGTCATTAAATTCACAAATATAAATTGGCACTATAAAATTTATTTAAATAATTTGAAAAAATTAATTCTCCATATATCTGCTGGGCAGATCCAGTTGCATATATGGCATATATGATTATCAGCATTACCGATGATCCCGTCATACTAGAAAAAAAATTATCCTGTTATTGCATTTGTAGCTGTCTCTTATACACATCTAGATGTGTATAAGAGACATGTATGGTGATGTGTGGTGCTGTGTGGTGCTGTATGGCGCGGTATTGTGTTGTGTCATGATATGTAGCATTGTGTCCCATTGTGGTATGGTTTGATGAATCAGTGTGATGCGGTGTGGTGTTGAGTGATGTAGCAGTGCTATGTGCTATGTTCTATTGCTGCGGAACGCTCAGCTCTGCACATTGTGTGGTAGTGCAACGCTCCATCATACCACATATATTGACCCTGCAACACATTGTGCTTCAATATCGAACAGTATGGTGCAGTATCATAGCACAAACGACAAGCATCACATCATAGCATCATATTACTATCGCAACAAGCAGTTACAAACATTGAAATGCACCGCACACCGAAATAAAAGAACAGAATAAATCTATGTTCCTCTTAAAATTCAACTTTAATTCCGAAAGAATTTATTTATAAGAATTACAAAGAACTGACACGAGCGTTGCATAGGCCGCCTAATTAGGTGATTATTTTCTTTATTTTCAATTGTTTGGAGATGATTACTGAATCTCTGAACACTGATTGGTTAGGCCGTCAGGTTTAGGAGCGAGAATTTATCGAAGCAGTAAAACAGAGGGACTGGAAAATTGAAACATGACTGCTTAGTTGAATAGTGAGGTTAAGAATTGTGTTAATTGATATTAACACTCACCATCACCCTCACCCTCACCCTCACCATCACCCTCACCATCACCATCACCTCACCATCACCTCACCATCACCCTCACCATCACCCTCACCCTCACCCTCACCATCACCCTCACCATCACCTAACTATTGACGCAGCAATTAGTAGTTAGTCGCTTGTTTGTTTCGCTGAGCGAAGTTAGCGGAGACACCAAAAGCTGCCCCGGCTGTTTACCTCTCGTGTTAAACGCGCTCACAACTGCTGAATAACTGCTGTATAACTGCTGTATAACTGCTGAATAACTGCTGGATAACTGCTGAATAACTGTTGAATAACTGCTGGATAACTGCTGAATAACTGTTGAATAACTGCTGGATAACTGCTGAATAACTGCTGCTCAACTGATGCCGGAACGTTGCTTGCCATAACGTTGCTTGTCAAAACGTTGGTTACCAGAACGTTGCTTGCCACAACGTTGCTTGCCAGAACATTGCTTGCCAGAACATTGCTTGCCAGAACGTTGTTTGCCAGAACGAAGCTTGCAAGAACGTTGTTTGCCAGAACGTTGTTTGCCAGAACGAAGCTTGCCAGAACGTTGTTTGCCAGAACGAAACTTGCAAGAACGTTGTTTGCCAGAACGTTGCTTGCCAGAACGAAGCTTGCCAGAACGTTGCTTGCCAGAACGTTGTTTGCCAGAACGTTGCTTGCCAGAACGTTGTTTGCCAGAACGTTGATTGCCAGAACGTTGCTTGCCAAACGTTGCTTGCCAAACGTTGCTTCCCAGAAAGTTGCTTAGCAGAAAGTTGCTCGTAAAAACGTTTCTTGCCAGAACGTTTCTTCCCAGAATGTTTCTTCCCAAAACGTTTCTTCCCGGAATGTTGCTTACCAGAACGTTGTTTGCAGGTACGTCTATGACATCACGCAGATCCACAAAAATAACGTCGAAATCGTAACATATATATAAGAGAGAGATCTTCAAGATCCTGCTATCCTTAACACCTTCATGCAGGAAACTTTACTCGACCTGGAGCTAAGGGGACATTCTTTCATAGTTTGCCTTATATCGAAGCTCTAATGTAAAGATCAAAAGTGCAAATGGAGCTTGATGGGAGCGCTGTAGTGTGAAATTGAATGTGAATGGCGTAATGGCTGAGGCTGGTTATTTCTCAGGATGTCATTAAATGAATGTTTCTGATGTATATTTAGAATCCGATAGCGCAACGATTTTACATAAAATCTTGGCAGTCAAACTTTTACCCGATTGTTATGGTGATTTAAATCGACATTTATGTCATTAAATTCACAAATATAAATTGGCACTATAAAATTTATTTAAATAATTTGAAAAAATTAATTCTCCATATATCTGCTGGGCAGATCCAGTTGCATATATGGCATATATGATTATCAGCATTACCGATGATCCCGTCATACTAGAAAAAAAATTATCCTGTTATTGCATTTGTAGATCCATATTTAATTTGGTCGTATGACCGCTGAATTAATTTTCAAACCACTAATAGTCACATGCAGTGTTGGCCACGCGGTTACTTTATATCGTTAAGCTCATAATTTGTATCCTAAATTCATACCCTGACACCCTGAACACCCGTGTAGTCTTCGCAGTCCTGCACTCGCACATTCAAATACAATGCTATAATAATTGTCATTAAATCGAATTATAATTTCAGATTTAACACTTCGCCTTTGCGCGACAGGAGAGCAAGACAATGTATTCACAACAGCGCCGATTCAGCTCCGTGTAAAGCGACTGCTACACGCTATTGCTGTGTCATCAAGGTTATCATATTTAAATAATTGATTCGTCATTACGTTGCAAAGTTTGTATGCCAATTGTGAATAAATTTATTTAAAACTCACTGTCAAGAGATGAAAATCAAGGTTATTGCTTCCAGAAGGCTTGAATTGATCATAAATTGATGATATACCGACTTGAATTGATACAAATATACGATAACTTGCGTAAGTGAGGCAAATAAGAGTCAGAGGACGTCGGTGTCTCCGACACAGCGTGTTTGGTCGCGAGATCTGTTCAAGTTTGTGTTTGTCGAGCAGGGCACCGGCGACATCTGGCGGCGAACTTTGTTGCCTCAGCAAACATTCCGCCAGTCTAATTGAGGGCAAAACTGAGGACTGAGACCCTTTCCATCCTGCTACTGAGCTCTTGCCATTTCCCGAGTACCCTCCCATCAGTCCAGACTCTCAATGGTTCACGGGCAAAAAAATTCTCCTATCTTGGTCTCAAGATGATGCTATTAATGATAAAATTTATGGAAACTAATTTTTTACCTTTTCGAAGTTGTCAATGAAATTTTGTCGAAAAATTTTGGTTTTTCGTAAAAACCTTTAAGATTTTCAAAAGGAAATTATTTGCATTTTTTTCTCCACTATTTTTTTCTCCACTATAATTCTTATCAATACTCTGTGAGTTTATAAAAATTATATTGAATAGCCTGCGTTCCTGCCACTATTCTTATTACAGTTTGTTCAGCCTTCTTATCAGGATCAAATAATTTTTAGCATGCAACCTTTTTCATCTTATTTTCCGTTCCAACAATAACTTGCAGCCGCGTTCATAAATTCAATCGTTGCCGACACTAATTTTTCTGGCCTACCTAGAATTTTCTGACTCCAATAAAGGCGTTTTTATTTTCTAACAGAGTTTAATGCATCCTAATGTTAATTTTGTTCTCTAAATAAATACATTTATAACAGAGTCTTACGAGCAAAGTATAGACCACGTTTTATTCGTAGCCTGCCTCTAGTAGTTCTCGAAATTTGACTCCACTGCCCGCATTCGCGAGAAATTTCTTCAATTGACGATAAATTTTTAATTAAAATTCTCCAATCAAAAGTTCGCTTTTGTAGTCCCAAACCTAGGCCTCTAGTGGAGGCTTCGATGTCGCTTCAAACTTTTTCGATTTCTGCCTAGGAAAGACGACTTTCTACCTATGCCTTCATTGTCGGCTTCTGCACTGACGCATTAAACTTGAACAACAATTGTATTTGTATTGTATCCATTTAGATGATTTAGCGATAATATAGATTAAATTGCAGAGTGTTTCAGGCTAAAATATTACTCTCGCGTGAGCTTGGAAATTTCCCAAGAGTTCCACTTGCTTTTGAAAAGCAAATTACCTGGTAAAGTTTATGTGTCCTTCATAGAATAGCTTCCCTAAAATTAATTAAATTTTGTCTCTTCAAGAAAATATTGTTCCGCAATGGGAAGCGCCATAGGTTTACTAAAATTATTTGAAATAACGGTACAATAAAAGTGATTAACTCGTCCTATTCTGGGCAGAGATTATTAACTTTTGGTTTAATTATAATGTACAGAAAACTTGAGAAAAAATCCTCCCATGCTGGTCACATAATTTATTCGCGTTAATTAGATGCGCTTCTATTAATTTTGTTAGTGTTTAATGAACTTTAATTATTTCGTGCTGTTGAACTAACTGCAATAATCTTTATTCTCATCTCAACATTATTTTAGTCCCGTTCTATTCTAAGAACTAAAGCTCTTACTTTTTGTTGGATTAATGCCTTGCTGTTATTGCCTTGATCTCTCTGATCCCTTCAGTTAATCCCGAGGACTTTAAAAAAGAATATTTTTATGAGTTGAGGCCATTGATATGGAATAAATATTCTGGGGCAGTCATGAAATTTTACTTACGACTACTGTTACAAATAACTTAAATACTTTTTAATTAGTATTTCAAGCATGGTAACTATATCTGCCATCTCCGTTTTTCACGTGCATTAGGTCCGTTGCAATGCAAAGAAAAATTCGTGTCCATGCTAATGTCTGTAAAATTTCACCCTGCTATCAGCTGATGTAATCATGATATTTGGCTCAGATTATCAGGAAAGCAAGTCTGTTTATTCACCAGCCAAGGTATAAAGAATGCGGTGCTATTTCGATTTCACGTAGTCTGTATATCAACGATTAAATCTACGGAATTTTGTGCCAGTATTTAACTCGAAGTATTCAACTTCGTCAATATATTTCCGAATCATAATGACTGTCGAATTTTATTTTGTTAAAATGGATAAAAATTGCGATGATCATTGCTATTTATGTCTTTAAAAAAATCAAAGTGGCATCATCAAAGGGGATCATTTAATTCCGAGTTATTACTAATAATTATGAACAGTTAATTAAATATAATCTTTTTAATATACAAATTTTGAGGAGGTTTATTTATATCACTCGAAGTATATACAGCGAAAATTCGGCGTCTCTGTTAACAGTTTTTCTTAAATTCCGTGAGCCGGATTAATCTAAATCCGTGAAGCCGAATAATCAATTAAACTAATTTCTATGATTAAATAACACAAATTCATGCAGTTATTCATGTCATAAAATTTCAACTTCAAATAACATATACAGGAAGTGCTTTGTATTTTATCTAAAACTCAACAAAATTACTCGACCATTGAATAAAGGAAATTCCGACTTGAATCCCTTGACATAGAAGAGATGAATATGAGTGATGGGAGAGTGATGAGTGATGGGAGAGTGATGAGTGATGGGAGAGTGATGAGTGATGGGAGAGTGATGAGTGATGGGAGAGTGATGAGTGATGGGAGAGTGATGGTGCTGTTGCAAATAACGTTGTGGTAGTTATTAACAGAGGCGGGTAGTAGCGCGCTACATGTAGCGGTAGCGGTAGCGGTGTAGCGGGCCAGATATTGGTCCCGCTTTGTGTACTAGATTTGAAGCCGCCGCACTACTCGACAGGTGACTGCAGAGAAAAATGTGCTAGACTAACTGTCGTCGGATGTAGTCAGTCTCTAGTAGCTAGCCACTTCTTCATACCCATTGTTGTGCCCATAACGATTTTCGTCAAATGTACCTTTCAAGTGTTATTGGATTTTGCGTTTTCAAGTCATTTCTGCAAATCTCTTCAGTAAATATTCTCCTGACTTCGTCCTTAGTCGTTTCAACCTTCCACGAACCGCAGGGCCCGCTGGCAGAGACCTCTAAGTGTTTAGATGTAGAAGTTTCCCGCTACAGCGGCACTACATTTAAGCAATTGTAGCGGTAGCGGTAGCGCCCGCTACATATTTAAGTAGCGATACGAGGTTTTATCGCTACAGCGCTACCGCTGCATTTATAGATAAAGCCTATAGATTTTACTTAATAGTATTAAATATTATTTGAAAACCAGCACGATACATACATAATATAAATTACAGAGTAAAACTTTACGAAAGATTTCGGTGTAATGTTGTCAACCTCAGCCTGTTAATAGTGTCAACATGTTAGCTGTTACCAGAGGTGGGCAGTAGCGCGCTACATGTAGCGGCCGCTACATTTTCGGTAGCGGTAGCTGCGCTACATTTAAGCAATTGTAGCGGTAGCGCCCGCTACATTAAGAGCATGTAGCGGTAGCGGTAGCGGCCGCTATATCTCACAGTAGCGCTGCCCAGCTCTGGTTATTAATATAACATAACATAACATAGTGATCTCGGCGCTGCAGTGTAGGCCTGATGTGGCCTGTCGCCGATTCTTTTCCTTTTCGTGCCTTGTTCACAGAAGATCGAAATTGGGTCATTTGACCGAATTTTTTCATGACTGACGAAAGTTTGAAATAGCTACTCGACTTCCACCGGGTTCGATATGGTGCTAGGCTAGGCATTTCAAATCTGAACATATATTTTTCCATAGCTTTATCTAGTCTGTTCTTGAACGCGTTCATACTTGGAGCGCCAACGATGTCATCGGGGAGGCTGTATAATCCTATCCCTCACAACAGATTCCATTAGCTTACAAACAACACTTGTCAGACTGACAGGGCGATAGTTGCCGGGGCTGCTTTTGTCACATTTTTTGAACAATGGTGTTACTTGAGCTTCTTTCCAGGCGGACGGCAAAGTTCCTTCGTTCAAGGTTTTTTGGATAACAAGGATATAACGGTATAACAAGGATATAACAAGGTATAACAAGGATATGACGGTTATGAACTGTAGTGAGTAATTTAAGAGTTAAGAATAATATAACACTATTGCGTAACTGAGTCGCTTGACTGGTGGAACAATAATACGTAATTAAACCGCTTGGAATAGTAGCACAGCAATGCGTAACTGAGCTAGTTGGACTGGTAGAACAATAATGCGTAACTGAGCCGCTTAGACTAGTGGAACAATAATGCGTAACTGAACAGCTGGTCGGACTGAACAGTACACAGCCGAATAGTAAACAGCCCATATAAAGCATGCTTAGGTTCTATGCAGTCTGCAGAGAGGAGGTCTTGCAGCAGACAAGAAGTAATAAAGAAGAGCGCATCTGCCGGCGTTACTTGTAAATTTATAAATGCCATAGCCAATAATATCATAAATTTTGTATGGCAGGCGTTTCAGTGGCCACCCGTGTGCATCCAGGTATTTTCACTGGGGCTGGTGTGCGAGGCTCGAAATTTCTATGCATTAGATGCTATATTGGAGCCATAAATTCAATCAGTCTTGGAAATGCGCAATTTTAGACGAGCTCCGTACTCGCTCCTGAAAGATTACCTCGCAACCTCGGACTGATGGCCGAAAAAAATCTGCAGGTTTGACGAGGGCCTCGATCGTCTCGATCGCTTGGCTATCACTGCGCATGAGCTTGAGCGAGGAAAATGCACATGTACTAATAGCTCAATGCTTATGTACGTTATGTAAATGCTTATGTTCATATTACGCTCAGTAACTAATGCTTATGTACTTATGTACTGAACGTAATATGAACATAGTAATAATATGTTGATGAGGTAATATGATCTTAGCGTATGAAATGAATGGGAAGTAATATGTTTTATACATAATATGATCTTAGCGTGTGAAATGAGTGGAAGATAACCATAATATAGAAATGATATAAGCGGAATTTGACCATGTTAATTAAGGTCATAGTGTGAATGTTGCGTGGAAATATTGCGATTGTCACGATGCAAAGAATTGATGTGAAATATCGTAACTATGAAAAATTATATGAATTCAATATTTTCTCATGATGATGCTTTAACCCGACCACGATAAAATCTAGTAAAGTATAGTGAAGACACCAAAAAATGCCTGATTACCATGTAACCCTAGCCTAACCATGCATATAACCTAAATAATTTTTTAAAGCTTGTTTCTTCATTTTTATGTTTCGATAAAATTTGCCTAGCCAAAGCCTTAAAAAATTTAGAACTGGGCAGATCAAATTTATGACTTTTTTACAATTAATTTGTTTCTTCGAGACTTCTCTATAACACTTTATTTCCAAGGAAGCATGAAGGGTTTTATATCAGATGGTGAACAGTTTATTTTTCCAATACTCTGATATATTTATTGGCAATACGGCAAACAGGCATTTATTAATTCGCTTTGTTGGGCCAGTAGAAAAAGAACCATGGCATAAAATTATTGTTTTGATAACGTGAGATATTACCCTGTTTTTGTGTGAAGAAATTTGCTACATTTTTCAGTTTATCTCATTTTAATCAGACATTTATTCCTTCGTTACAAACAATGTATTTGAGTGTTTGAATGTTTTTTGAGTACAATGCAAGTCGGATATCTTGGATAACTTAATTTTGTGTCGGCCCTTCGCTCGATGGGTATTGAGAATGTCATTTTTTCATATAAAATGAAATTGTGAAAAATTAAAGTAAATGAAAGGGCCACAACTGAGTTATGTCAGTATCAAAATCACTTGATTGCCCAAATCGCAAATTTATCAAGAATTTAAATGCAAAGAAAACTGCCTAAAAATTCATCATTTCTTAAGAATGAAAACCTTCATTCTTAAAGAAATGGTAAATTTTTGGCTGTTTTCTTTGCTTTTTAGTTCTTGATGGATTATATTAAATATATGTTCCTAGCTTATTTTCAAGATCACTTTAACAGAGGCCGGGGTTTGGTGAGACAACGCGCGTAGTTTCTAGCAAGCCCTTTAAAGGAAGCTGATGAAGGCAAATTGCTAGGTCATTGTTAAAATTTGAGGCTAGGCTAGCAGCTTTATTGCTTATAGACTTGCCTTTGAAGTTGCAGCGTTCATCTTGCCGCCAGCTACGCTTAGAAAACGTTTAAGCTTTCTCAAAGTCTCCATACATTATACTTATATACATATAAAGTTTCCATTATCTGTTGATGTGGGCTTATGATGGCTTACCCGAGTATTTGCTTTTGAATTCAAAATAAAATATTCTATCCACTTATATTCTCTGATCTCTGATACCATTCCTCGCCATTTAATGTCTAAAATTTTCTGAGCGAAGTAAATTCTATCGCTTTTAAAAAAATTGTCTCAAGACTTATTTATTCGAAGTCGCTGGCGTTAACAAATCAGTTTCCGTCGTCGGGTCAAGTGATTGAAGTTGAAAAAACATCGCATTAAATCTGTACGTTGGCGGCGGGCGCGTCTCGTCAAAGAACAGCGGATGGAGGCTGATAAAGACGAAGCGATCTCTTCCACCTTATTCCAGCCAGCGAGCTGCAACTTCTTTATTTTGGCGTGCATTCATCGTGGCTTCCATGCACATTATTTACAACACTGATCTCCAGAGGTAATTTCCGTTGGGTGACATGAACCTTCGACCGACACGGCCATCTCTCGACAGTTTTTCTGGTCGTGCATCCGGGCTAGAGGATAGAGTGGGATGAGATAGGATGAGATGGTAACCATATTAGGGAAAGCAGTAAGAAAAGTTTCAGTCACTTGAGAAGGCGTTTATTTTTCTATTCTGTAATTTATTGCACTCGTAAATACGAGCTTGCAGTAAACAGCTTCTATACAGCCATACCTGTTCTCCTATTGCCCTGCACCAGACCAAGAAATGTGGAGACTCTGAAAGATAAATTTTCATAACAATTTCTCTGCTCCGTTACTGTAACTAAACAACAATAGTCATACATTCTTAAGGGGACCGGCTACCCTCTAACTTCTACATTTATCATCCAATCTTGCTGAAATTTCGTATTCATACGTAAAATGTAAAATCAAAAACAGTTTGCTCGCATAAATTTTTCGAAGAAATTGATAGAAAACGTGAAATTCATAGAAAACGGCTAAAAAGGGGGTACTTTAGAAAATCTATCTCCTCCTACAAATATCATCCTACAACATCGAGACACGTATCATTCGGTTCGTAAGAACCATACCTAAAAATTTGTTGATCACTTTTCTCATTTTCCCCTTAGTTTTTTTTTTATGCGCGTTTTATCCCATTTTTCTCATTTTTCCCCCCTCCCCCCCCTTTTCCCCCATATAAAAAACGAACCAGACAGAAATTCAAAAAAATGATCATCAAATTTTTAGGTAATTTCCTTACAAATCGAATGGTGTATGTCTCATTGCTGTAGCTTGAAACCTGTAGGAGGAGATAGGTTTTCCGTGACAATTAGTTGAACTTTTCAAACTTTTCAGGACGGCGCGACAAAGTCCCGCGCGCCTCGAAATAGGCACTCAATGTAGCATGGATACCAAACTACAGGCTTTTGTAGCTTAATCCACTCAAGGATGCAAGCAGCAACTTGTAGCGCACCTCTACGTACAATGTTAGGAGGGTAACTGAGCTCAGATGCCAGATACACCAAGATATGTAGTCTTGCCGCTGTAATTTTCTTAGGCCTCTTTAGTGAAGGAACTCCACCCCCCGCCCGCAATTTAAGCCCGGCCGTCTGCGTCAATATTGCCGTACATGGATCGCAGTGGTATCGTTGGAAAGCTCAGAATGTCAGCTTTAAGATGAGACTAAGCATGTAACTGCAGCACAACTCAAGTAGAAACTATATTCAAAGATTTCAGCAGCTAATTACTTTATATCTAATTACTTAAAGAACTCTTCCACCCGCTTCCCTTTAAAGAGACATCATGAACGTAAATATTGGCGTACAGCGATGGCAGTGGTACCATTGGAAAGAGCAGAATTCCAGCTTTCAGATGATCTCAAAAACCGGAAAACGCCAAAATTGAAAATTTTAGGGTAGTCGGTCCCCTTAATCAAGATATTCAGGACAATTATTTTTTTCAGATAAAACGTCTTTATTTGTGCGATAAAAAGCATTGTTCGCTGTTGCTGATGGCGATTTTTCATTTTTTTTCCTGCTTGATCTAAAGGATGAGGTTATATCAAACGAATAGCGACATGTCCCTTAGCTAACAGCTTTGATTTAAATCTAACTGCTTAATACAATAACAACTGAATTTTGAGCAATTCAAAGCAATTAAAATGTAATGCGCTCATCAATATTACATCAAAACTTTATGAGCAACCATAACATCAATGCAAATATATAAATTTAATAAATGAAATTTTAATATTTTACTGACAATGGAGTTTAATGCTCAAATGCATGTACATGTTTCAGCACGACGAACACGTCCATTCGTAAGTGAATGCAGTCCATCATTATATTAAGGTCAATAATACAAGTCCAGGATGAATTTGTTAATGGAATTCTAGTATTAATGAGATGACTTATGTTGGCACTGTCATTGTGTGGCGCAACATGGTATGGCTTTCATTAGAACTAGAGCGCAATACGTTATTATTGAAGAGCTTCGGCAGCCTATCGTCATGTTAACACAAACGTCGCTTATGTTAGCTATTTTAAGTTGAAATTGGTCTTTTAATTATACGATAATTTTCTTTAGCTTTGCACAGAGATAAAAAATTTATATATAATAAAAACATAAAAGATATATGTTTTTTCATCGAAATATCTCGAGAGTTTTAGTATTTAATATTTTTTAAGGCAACGAATGTCTCAGTATTTTTTAACATCTTTTGTCACACATTTGCGTGTAATGGACAATTTTTTTATCAGTACCCCTGATATGCTAGAACCATAAAAAATCTTTAAGTTGAAAATCTATCAATTTGTTAATAGATTTTTTAAGATTTAATATAAACACATAATCATCATTATAATAAAAAGCCAAGCCCCAACCCTGAAGGTTTAAGTTATTTAAACATGCGTAAAAATTTTTAACAAATTAATGCTCTGCTCTCTTTTACGCGATTTACTTGCAACAAATTGACGCCCATATAAGAGTCGTCCAATAATGGATGACGAGAGCTTTCCAATTCCTAAAACCTTCATGACAAGATTAATTTAAAATTCTCTTTGAAAATCGACTTAATGGGACTTTTGAACGCCCCAAATCACTTATCGTTTTATTCTGTTTACGTGGGAAGAATGAACAGAGTTGAAATTATTTTTCAGGATATCGTCGATTTGGCTGGAATTCGGATGCACTCGATGTTTAAGAACAGAGCTGGAATTTAAGAGCGCAAATCTGGCCAAGTGCAGAAGCTTGTAGGAGCCATCGATGACTCTCGCTGACTCAGCGGGATTCCCACCCCAAGTTCTGCAGTGGCAATTTCGTGTGACTGTAAGAAGGTTAGGATTGATTTGATGCCGGAATATGAAAAGCTGACTCATTATCGGGAACAATATTAGGTATTTTGGGTGTCAAATATTTCGCATTTAGCAGGGTTAATGACAGAGGCATTGCCACTTATTGACATTTTTGTATTTTTTAATTAACACAAGGCTTTCGCCTTGTGTTAATTTTGTCAGTATCCTTTTTTTCATTTTTATTTAATGATGTATAACACATTTATATAACGATCGAACCAGCAGAACTAAAATTGTCCAAATGCCCTTTCTAATATAACGTACATTAAGAGACTGATGGATGGATTGATATTCTGCTCACAGCCCGACTGCTGCCTCGAATATGGCAAAACTTATACAACTCACATGTTAAAAATATTCCTCCATATACAACATTTCTCGTGCCGATCCCTAGAAATTGCGAAGGACCATCCCCATAAAAATTTATACCGACTGCCCGTATATACATCGCTGGCCGACCATAATCCGCTTATAAGCCGTTGGTAAATTTTACCAGGGAAGCCGAAGAGGAAAGGAAGGCTAATGTGAACTAATGGCACCAACCTCGCCTGAATTTCAAGTTGTTCCTGTTAACTCTCGGCGGTCAAAATTCCCTTTCCCAAAAACCATGACGCAAGAAAGCAGAGAGAACATAACTCGTATTTTCAACGATTTGCAGCTCATCTTAAATTATAAGATACAAAGCTTTGTTTCTGTATCCTTTTCTGAAGTCTTGGTAACGTAATTGATAATTTCTCGAAGTGAGCTTCTAAAATTTGAAGGGCACTTGCGTCTAGGATTTTATATGGGAGTGACTGGGTTATAACAAGCGAAAGAGTGAGTGGTGATCGAAGTGAGACGAGTGGCCTCTTGAAGTTCCTGACTCGTGTTGTGAGGACCTATAGAGGCCATGAGGAGCATGCATGTTGTGTGAGGAGAGGTGCTGTTGTGACGAGAGTGTGTGTTGTTGTGAGGAGGTTTTTCATTATTATGAGGATTGTTATGATGATCGGTTTCGTTATGAGCCTTTATGTAGCGAGGTGGCAGATATTCTTTGAGGATATTTCTCTGATAATCGGTAATATCGTGACGCTTAACAGTTCACATTCTTTTACACATTCTCCACGACTTCCCCACTCTCATGCACGTTCCCCAAGACTCTCCACTCCCATGCACGTACCGCACGACGTATCCACTCTCATGCACATTCCCCACGACTCCCCCACTCATGTGCACGTTCCCCACGACTCCCCCACTCATGTGCACATTCCCACGACTCCCCCACTCATGTGCACATTCCCCACGACTCCCCCACTCTCATTCCCCACGACTCCCTCACTCTCATGCACATTCTTCACGACTCTCCCACTCTCATTCCCCACGACTTCCCCACTCTCATGCACATTCTTCACGACTCTCCTCTCTTGCTCTTCATTGCAGAGACCAGAGTCAATAATTCGATTGTAAGTGAGCCTAATCGGATAAGAGGTTGTCTGGCTGTCGGGCAGCAGCCGTATATACTGCTGCATATTGCAGCTGTTTCTGCTAGTCAGCTGTTATATAACAGTGCATATCATATACTGCATTGACTGCTGTTGTAAATAAGTTTTTTCTATTTGAGTAACTTGTAAAATTAACAAGTAAAATTAATGTCGTAAATTATAGCTGTTATTAATTAGTTCAAGAACTGGAGCGAAAATAATGTCATTAATTGACTTTAAACACGTTCCAGATTTCGTGACTGGAAATTATATAAATTATATTGTATAAATCGGTTTTCATCAATTAAAAGATCTGTTTGTTAGCATTGTAATTATCCAAATTTGACAGTGCTACATGCATGCAATTCGCCAACATGATTTTGTTTATTTGCGATAGAAAGTTTTATCCTTATGGACGATTATTTTAAAGAAAAACCATACTACACATGAGCGCCAGAAAATATTAGTGCTGCTGCAATTAATAGGGTAACGTGGGGCAGCGCGCCCCCCACTTTTTCAAACTAAATTTTTGATGAAATTTTAATTGATACGAGATGGTTTTTTGTTTTGTTTAAAGGTGCAACTAATGAGGAATGTATGATGTGAATTAGACGCCTATATGGTAGAGAACACGGACCAATATCTGCCATACTTAGCGAGAAACCCGCTATGGGCCCATGACCCGCAGTGGGCTCGCTGCCCCATGTTACCCTACTGTCATGATGTTTTTATTGTGCTACGATAAATCCTTTATATATAAATAAATAAATCCCTTATCAATAAATCCTTTATTGATAAATAAATAAATCCTCTATCAATAAATCCATTAGCGAAAAATCCTTTGTCTATAAATAAATAAATCCTTTATCGATAAATAAATAAATCCTTTATCGATAAATCGATAAATCCTTTATCGATAAATCGATTTTATCGTTTAAAATCTATTGAAATATCGAGGTCAACGGGTCTAAATATACATCCTTCAAAAGTACACCTCCTCATGACAGCGACATGAATTTCCTTCAAAATATGCCCTGCATCTCATTTACATTTGTTTCCAGTTGCCGTTTACTCTTACGAATTCCAGTGGATATTGCACCGTTCTTTTTCCAAAAATTTTTCGACATATCATATTATAAACTCCAACCTTTTACCTTCAAGTGATTAAAATCTATATCGTTTATTATTTTTATTCATTTTAAAGCAAATGCTAGAAGCCGACGTAGAGACATTTTGTCCAATTGCTCCGACTGTGGATGGAATTCCCTGAAAAGAAGTAATCGGGCGAGCGCAAGAAGCGACACAAGTTCAGCTTCGTATAATGAGTTTCTGCGGCCGATTCCCATCACCAAAATGCACATTGTATTTCGCTGGCGGGAAGTTCAGTGCTTGGCGATTCTTTTGGTGACGTCACTAGGATGTTTTTAGCTCGTGTGCCGCTTGTTAGCTGCTGCTGCTGACTCGGCAAAAAACTTTTCTGTGCTCGCGTGGACACGGAAAACATCTCAGCTTCTGTCTCGGCCCGGCAAGAATTTTTTAGAAAAATTACACTTCGAAAAAAATGAGGATAAATTCAGTTAACTTTAATTGCGGACGTTTAGATTTGATCATGAGTTCTGAACAATTTGACACGCCATACAATTTTTTAGGCAGCAGCTGAGGAGTAAAATTAATCCGAACATATCAAACTCAATTTGGCCGGGATAAATAATAAATTTACTGAAACTTTAATGAACAGCTGAATTTTATGTACCTTAGATTTCTCTACGAATGGCGTTCTTATTTCATGCATAAAATCGACATAAATGAAACTTAAATTTAAAAAAAATAAAAACAGGAAATAGTCATTTTCTTAGTTCAAGATTAAATTCCACTAAAATATATATTGAAACATTCGAGTCACATCTTAATAAATGCATTATCATGGTCATACTTATATACATGACATTACTCATCAATACACATGTGTTAAGTGCATGAGAAAAGTTATAATAAGAAAGCTCAAGTAGGTTTTAAATATTAATTTAGCATGTTGCTTTTCCTACCTCGTTTGAAGGCCTGGGCCTATACTTTCAAAAAAAGTTAAGAGATCGTAAGTTCATCAGCCAATAATTGACGGCCTTTCTAGCAAAATCCACCAATCATAGACAAGAAAATAGAGCGTAAGTACTTACGTTCACTTAGCGAGTTTTTGAAAGTATGGCCCCTGGAAGCTTGAGACAAAACCTATTCAGCTAATTCCGGATTATAATCACCAACTTATAACATCTCTTGGCTGTCATAATTGCAAACAAATTTTGTTACTCACGAACGTTTAAAATTTACGATCATAGTCGAAATTCTCAAGTACTAAGTTCATAGTTCAAACCGATCTACAATGGAAACTTTCAATCCATTTAAATGACCATTCCGTGCATGGGCACCCAGTCACTTTTCATGTATCTGGAAAAAACTGCCAATGCTCGTGTCGGTCCACGGTTCATTAACTTTTGCTACCTCGTGGAGTAGGGAATTGCTTACAAGCAATGATCTAAGATCCAAAAAAGGCACTAAAAATGGAATCACACTAAAATTTCCCGATAACTAGCGTACTGATGATCAAATCAATGTTCTATCATAAGAGCGCTGCGTGGAACATATACATCATAATTTGCTTCAAGAAGCGAACCAATTTTGAAATGGTTTCTTCGAGGGCTTTTCAAGAAGCATTCCATGCAAATAGTCTACGGATTTCTAGGTGCCTGGTGTATAGGTTCTGAAATATTTCCAAATTCTCTGTGAGCTGAGCTGGAACCATGGAAGTATTGAAGCGAGTCTTTGAAATTTGCGCTCGTTATGGGAGTTTTCAGTGCCGTTTTTCATCCTTTCATCGACTTCGCCCCAATTTGTGAAGAAATTTCTTTTTATTTTCGTGAAGCAAATTGAGACTCGTCTCCAAGCTTTCTGCTGGATACTTTTTTGTTACATAATTTTTTTACAAGAACCCTGCGGGAAATTTTATCTTAAAATTTTTATAACCTATTTATCAATAAGAGGTTTTACAACTCGGCATATTTTGTATGTTTTCCCTTAATATGTTCAGGAGCCGTGCGTCAGCTGTACTGAAGATACACACTGCAAGGAAAGATGATCTCTTCTGTTCAAGAACATATTCAATTTTAATTTAAAAAGAGCACTTCAAAAAAACAAAAATGTTATATGGTTTTGAAAATCACTTGCACGGCACACAAAATTCATGGAAATTCATTCGTGCGAATTTGTTCACTTTACCCTAGTGTTTTTCGTCACTCAGAAATAAGTTTCCATTCAAACAAAAGTCGTCCTGAATAAATCTAGTTGGTTATTGAATAAGGTGCGCGGTCTCATCAATGCTTCATAACAAAAGCCAACATTTGAGTTGCGTGATCAGAAACGCTGATTCTGGTCGGGCAGCGGCGCAGTTTTCCCGTGGCTCCTACCGAAAGTTCTTTACGTGGCCCAAGTTTTATTTCTCACAAGTCAGGGAAACTTTATGTTTTCTTAAGGTTGGTTTTTACCGTAGACTTTGAGGTGCTGGAAAGAAGATGTTTTCGTGACAAGTTTCGAAAGAACTTCTGTGCAAAACTCGGGGATAGATGGTGAGGGTGCAAGAGGAAAAAACAACGACGAGCGTGGTAGAGGGAACGAGTTGGTGGAGGGAACGAGTTGGTGGAGGGAACGAGTTGGTGGAGGGAACGAGTTGGTGGAGGGAACGAGTTGTTGGAGGGAACGAGTTTGTGGAGGGAACGAGTTGGTGGAGGGAACGAGTTGGTGGAGGGAACGAGTTGGTGGAAGGAACGAGTTGGTGGAGGGAACGAGTTGGTGGAGGGAACGCGTTGGTAGAGGGAACGAGTTGGTGGAGGGAACGCGTTGGTAGAGGGAACGAGTTGGTGGAGGGAACGCGTTGGTAGAGGGAACGAGTTGGTGGAGGGAACGCGTTGGTAGGGGAAGCGAGTTGGTAGGGAAATAAAAGCGCTTGTACCGCTAAGTAAACTTCACATCCTGGACGTGTTTCTTCCAACTTAATGGCCAACGAGATCTAGGTCAGAAAATAATTTCTCAAAAGTTCATAGCAATGAATTAGTTGCAGCATATATTCACAAGCAGATATCCATCATCTGTAACCATTTAGTAAGCTTTAATTACCTTCGAATTAACGTTCTTTGATACCACACAAATGGACGCTTCTATGCTAACTTTGATCGTAACTCAAAGCAAGTGCTTGATGATTCTAGACGTTCATATAGAGATTATGCTCAGCATGGTAGCAAGGAAGGTCAATAGAGAGGAAACTTCAGTTAAATTCAATAATTGGCAAGTGTAAATTGTAGCGCGTGTCTATAATTAAAACAAAACATCTAATGGATTTTGAGATACTAGGAAATGTGTTTATCGCGAGTAAAGACAGAGAAAACGGACTTTGAGGAGAGGAAATAGGGCAACATGGGGCAGCGCGCCCCCCACTTTTTTTAAGCAAATTTTTTGATGAAGTTTTAATTGATACGAGGTGGTTCTTTGCTTTCTTTAAAGGTACAACTAATGAGGAATATATGATGTAAATTAGACGCCTATAGAGATATTCAATTTTTAATGAAACACTATTTTGTAAAAAGTGTCAAAATGGGCCCATTGCCCATGGGCAATGAGCCCATGGGCTTGGGGCAAGGCGCCCACACTTGGTCCCTTTACCACAATTGCATATTTTTTGTTTAAAAATGATAAAATAACACTTTACAGTTAAAAATAAGAAAAATGTAATAAAAAATATGACATTCATTCATTTATTAACAACTCAAAGAATTATATCCTTAACTTGAAAAAAATATATTCTTGGCTTGAAAAATTTATCACTGACGTGAAGAAAAATATTTAATTAACATAAAAATATATATCCTTGACTTGAAAAATATATCCTTGCGATAAAAAATTCGTCCTTGACATGAAAAAATGTATCCTTGACTAGAAAAATATATTTAGTTGATCAGAAAAAAACTTCGTTCCAGTTTCGTCCATAATCCAGATATTATGTGCAGAGAATTCGTACCTAATCGTGATTTCAGCCAACACCATAAAAACTCATCAACTTTTGGCTCATTGGTGTTGACTGAAATCAACTTTTGCCAAGGCAAGAGTCAATAACTCGATAAGGGGTCATAAATACGCATAACTAGAAACTAAACCAGCTGCCTTGAGGCGGCAAATAAAAAATCATGCAATATGAAGTATAATTTGTAATTCAAAAGCAAGTCATAGTTTTGAAAAGGTCATTGAGACAAATCTAATGATGCATAACACAAGACTTCACCATGGGCGCTTTGCCCCGTGACACTCGTGGGCCCGTTTCCCCACTAGGTATCATTTCAATTTATATCGTGTCAACATTTTATTTTAAAAGCTAATAGTCTAAACTTGATCTCAAAATTATCCCGATAAATATTACTTTCAAAATATAATTCACAGTAATTTCAAAATCTTCATCTACAGTAATCATATAGTTTTATTTAGCAGCAAAAAAAAATTTATCTGGGCTAAAACAGTTATCCACAAATAACTTAAAAACACAAACACTTAGCAAAACGTAAATCCGTACACTTCATCCCAGTGAAACTGTCGACCGGCGGTAGAGAACACGGACCAATATCTGCAATACTTAGCGAGAAATCAGCTATGGGCCCATGACCCGCAGTGGGCTCGCTGCCCCATGTTACCCTATAACGAACATTGCGTTAAAAAAGAAATGATATGCCTTGATTAAAATAAATACATATTTTTGTGGCTAAAGAAAGAGATGATAGGCCCAGCGAATATGTAGCGAATATTGAGTATAAAAAGTGATAACGGGCTATAAGCAAAATAAAGATAACAGACCATGAGAAAATAAGGATATTACAGGCTGTAATTAAAGAATAAATATCAGGCACTGAGACAAGAAGGAGATAACAAGACGTTTATAAAGTAAATGAAACGGGCTAAAAGAAAACAGGGATAACTGGCCATAAGAATTCATGGCATAGCAGGTCCCAATAAAAGAATGGGCTAAAAGGCTTCGCGTGATGAAAGAGATAACAGGCTTGAGTAAAGAAGTAAATAACGAGTCTTGAATATAGAAAAAGATGAATACTTTGAGTAAAGAGATATGTAACTGGTCTTGAGTATGAAGGAGATTATATTTTTTGGGGAGATAAAACTATAATTAGCTTTGAATTGAGTGAGGACTAACGGGCGTTGAGTGAAGGAAGAGATGACAGGCCGTGAGTAAAGAGAAAAATAACGGGCGTTGAGTAAAGGAAGCGATGACAGGCCGTGAGTAAAGAAATAACGGGCGTTGAGTAAAGGAAGAGATGACAGTCCGTGAGTAAAGAATAACATAACGGGCGTTGAGTAAAGGAAGAGATGACAGGCCGTGAGTAAAGAGAAACATAACGGGCGTTGAGTAAAGGAAGAGATGACAGGCCGTGAGTAAAGAGAAACATAACGGGCGTTGAGTAAAGGAAGAGATGGCAGGACGTGAGTAAAGCGTGGGATGAGGAGAGAAAAGAATGCTGGGGTGAGGGCACTGAGAGGGAGGCTCGGAATTGATGGTGTGTCAGCCTGCGAATAATATTGAGCCCTTCACAGGACCCGGGGGGAAGGGGGGTGAAAGGGGGGTTGTAGGGAGCCCTTCACAGGACCCGGGAGGGAGGGGGGTGAAGAGAGGGATTGTAGGGAGCCCTTCACTGGACCTGGAGGGAAGGGGGGTGAAAAGGGGGTTTTGGGGGGCCCTTCACAGGACCAGGAGGGAAGGGGGGTAAAAGATGGGAGGGGTTGAAGTGAGCAAATGAGAAGGTGGGGGTGAAAGAGGGTGAGGGCTGGTGTGAAAGGAGGCAGGAATGAAGGGCGTGTGAAAAGGTAGAGTGAGTGAAGATGTAAATAATAGTACCTACCTATATTGGGTCAGAGTATTTAGTGAAAATAGGAAAGGGGGAAAATTAGGTAAAATGTGGATACAAATAAATTAATAATATTACTAATTGTAATTAGAGAGGTTTGAAAAGAAAGTACGAAGATTACAAAAAGATAGAGATACAAAAGATCGAGAATAAAGATGTAGACAAGTAGAGTGAAGGAGGTAATAAATGACTGTTAAAAGAGCGTAGTGTGATGGATGGGAGTGTGAAGGATGGGAGTGTGAAGGATGGGAGTGTGAAGGATGGGAGTGTGAAAGATTTACGAACATTTTAATTAGCTTTTGATTTCATTATTAATATGATTTTCAATGAGCACAATCTTGTTCTCAAAGCTTCAGCCACTCGATCATCAGGACGAACTCTCAGAGAAATTGATGGGTCATAGTGTCCAAATAGTTACATATACTGCACGTAGCCTTGATACGCCTTTACGATGTGCTAAACTGGGTCAGGATGACACAAATAGTGCAAAAAGTGCATCACTATTTGCACAAAATCTCACTGATTCTCAGAGTGAAGGATGAGCAACATTGAAGCAGACTCTTAAGGCCAACAACTTGTATAATCATTGAGAATTTATTGTACGATTTTACGCTCTTGAGTCTGAGAGCGATTTTAAAATTTTAGGCTCCAATGAGAGCTTTATATATTTGAAGATGAATGAATAAATCTTCAAATGTTTGTGAAGAAAATAATATTTTAAAATCTCGATCTAAATATGAATTACTACATATTTTAAAGTAAACTACGTTTAACTATGCGTATTTTTCGCATTCGTTTGAAATTGTTGGTCGCTTTTTCAAGTTATTTAGCCTGAATATCTCGCTATTTCTGTTTCAATATCATGCGTGTAATTTTGGTCTTATTTTTTTTATCAAAGATATATTCTAGAGACCTTAAACTGATGTAGGAGCTGGTCTCTGAAGCTTTTTTTAACTATAATATTTTTAATATAATTAGCATTATTACAATTCTTGGCATTTAAAATATGTTTATTTGTTGTGCACAAAGTTTCGATAATTTGCTGGTTTCGCTGTCTGCTTTCTTCACTTCAATTGTCACTCTGGCAAACCCATTAAATTGAATATATTTATCCGAAATAATACTAAGAAAGCCAGAGAATTTTTAATGATACTCTGAAATATCATAATGTTTACTAATGACCGTGATGTAACTGAACTATTGAACTGTTCCCTTAAACTTGCCTGCGCATTTGGAGCACATCAGAGAGCAATAATATTAAATAACCCTTTGACGAAATTAATCATCTCGTTCATAATAATGTGAAATATAAATGAATATTTCCGCATTTTGTTTGCCGGATCCTTTATTTTAATTTGTTAAGGTAAAAGTTTCGGAAAAGTTCTCTTCTCAATTTAGGTTAAAATATTCGTGGCCAAGCCGTCAATAAATGTATTGTATTTCGAATATCCATCTCACCTGAAAATAAAATTATTCACAAACAAACTTCCTAAGAATGTTTAAAATCCTCATTTGCAACTAACGTAAATTTTTTCTAGAAAAGGTGGTCCTCTAGCGAACGGAAATCTCTTTTCAAAAATAAAATGTTTCCGACGCACCCAGTCTGTATTTACCGACGTTCCGAAAACACAGTATTTGTTTTAACACGAGAGGCTGCATGGTCTTTCAAAAATGCAAATTAGACATTTTAATGTAATCTATTTACACCGCTAAAAATCATGAGATTTGAGGATACATCTAAAAAATTTAAATCTCAATTCACTTTCAAAAAATTCCAATGTCATAACGAATCCAACAGGTAATTGATAGCTGGATTCTCAAAATTTTGGATGCGATTATTTTATTAGTTAAAAAAACGTTTCGATGAAACCTTGTTTATATGATTCAATTTAATTTAAAAATTATTTTTCTAAATTCTAAACCGTGAATTTTCTTCATATAAAATATAATTCTCAAACCGTTCTTAAGTATGTGCAGAGAGCCTTTTTTGAAGCCTTTTCATTCTCCATATTTAAATATTGAAAAGTTTGAAAAAAAAAATCACAAAAAATAATGAAAAAAGGGTTAATTTACATTTAGATAATTATAGAACTATACAAATACATATAAATAAGAATTATCATGATCTAATGCATCCAGCAGTGATATTTCCCAGGCAGCCTTAACGACCACATATGCGGTTGCCTTGGAACTTCTTCTTCCGTCTCCGAAGAATTTAAAAACTTTGGCACCAGAGGGCATTGTCGCTTTATTTATATGGGCGAGCTAAAATAAAAGTTAGATGCGTAGTAACTTTCTAAAAGCAATTTCACGTTACGGCTTTTTGAATGGGATTTGCTAAATTTAGGAGATAGATTGTTATTGGCGCGCTAAGAAATTTGCATGAGACGCCGGCAAGGAAGGACGGCGTAGGGGAGCGGGAGCGAAGCTCAGGAAACTGTAAATATTCGTGTGTACCAGTACAATGTACATATAATTATAATTATACTTTCATCGATCTTAATAATTTCTAACATGACTACTCTGATGAGGAAATAGAGACCATGTAAATAATAATGGCATGTCTCTTTAAATTGAAGCTTTTCAATTATTGACTTTTTCAGAACATTCGTACTCGATGACAAATCATCGGAAATCATCGTTAAGAAATTTAGGCTTCAAGGGAAAAATCTCATACTGTATAGCTTCTAAAAAATATAAACAAAAATGAATATGTTTGTAATATGTGGCACAATATAGTTGTAAGTTTTATTCATTACGTTCATATTAAAAAAATAATGCTTAGTATTTTAAGTAATCAAGCAACCTTATTCAAATGTTTGGTTTAAAAGTTTTATTTCCCGCGACGTTTTAATTTCCATTAAATGGAATCCGGCCAAAGATGGTGGAATCTTCCTGTGCAAGGATTGAGTTCCTCAACTTCATTTTTTTCAAACATTGTTCTTGAATAGCTAGAAATAAGGTTAGGATATTCATGACGGGGAAAAACTTAATCAAAAGACGACACAAAATACAAATCATTTTCGGAAGCGTTGAAACAAAATAAAAAAATTAGATAACTTTTCTGCCATCACAGCCTGATTTGATATTGCAACAGAATATGGCTTCCTTCTGAAATAAACGCAACTCGAAAACATTCACGGTAATAGAGAAACAGTGAAGCGTCTGCTGCTGATTTTCTTAGCTACTTCGAAAGATTCATTCCCACGCGAGAGCATTCCTGCCTCTCCGATAGCATAAACTGGCTTCATAAATTACATCTTAATATGGCTAGCGGGGCCCAACAATACGATTATGTTAGCGATGGCTGTAAAGAATCATCACAGCTGCTTGAGATATTGCAATGACCTCTAGATCACGATGGTGCTTCGAAACAATGGCGGTAGGTAGTGCAGATACGGTAACGTTGCACTATATTTTATTGTGAATGGCTTGGGCCAGATAGCTGAATACATTAGTGACTGCTGTCCTTATCGAAATGGACGTCAGTGTCATCAGTTCATTTCTGTATTACTCGAGCAACACTGAGGGCTTATCAATGAGTTAATATAAAAATAGATTCTTCATTATAAAGGAATTTGAATTAAACATTTAGGTAGACACGCGGGAAAATGTGTGCCTCTATCTAGTTTCCCACAATATTTGACAGCAGAAAAATGTAAAATTCTTCGGAGACTAAGAAATAAAATCAGATCGAAATCATTGAATGGCGAATGACTAGGTGGAGGTAACGCGGGCTGACTTGAGATATCTAATTTAATGTAGATTTAGGATGAGGTAAAAGGTTTACGCTCGTTATGAGGCAAAATAGTATTTAGTTTTCATTAAACTAATTTTAATTAAATTAAACTAATTTTCATTAGTGTCAGTAAATTTTTCCATCGAAATTGATAAATGTCTTAAAAATCGTACTTTTTTGCAGTGAGTCTTGAAATGCGAGGTATTTATGGCAAAACAAGCATATAAACTTTTGTAAACTAATGTCTCTTTGACATTTTACATCTGATTTTACATCTGAAATTGCGTCAAAAACACACACTATGTTGGTCGCACTGCTAAGCGTATGAGATCCATAGCAATACGTGCAACTCAACTGCAGGGTCAATCAAAGTGAAAATTCTACAAATGAAACGCAAAATGGTCTCAAGTGCGATTATTAAAGAATATTCCCTCTCACGGGAATAATAACAAATTTAATTATCACTCACAGGGACAAATGCTTGTGTTCTGGAATCTAAACTTTTTATATTCAGTACTAAGTTATCAGTATTCTTATCAAATAAGTTTAGGTAAATTATGTTCTCGATTTCCATGAACTCAATTTATTTAAATTGCTCTCGTAACTAAGCTTATTTTCCTTGACAATTCTAGAGTAATGCGCCTCAAAAAAAATTCATGTCCAATTTTCTTCAATGCATCAACGTGAAAAGAGTAATTATGTAATTTTAGCGAGGTAAGTCACAGGGTATAGCAATATAATGTTGTGTAGTATGAAGGAAAATGTTACCGCAAAAATGTTGTTTCCATCTCAGTTACAGGACCATTCGTGCAATGGCTCCGAAGACAACAAGGCTGGATGCGCTCGGGAGCCATTATTCACGGCCTTCTATCTGAGTTGTCTGGCTCTGAACTGAACAAATGGAAGCAGTAGACAAGGTGCTCAACAATATCAGAACAAGTGTAATCAAATGCTAAAGTTGGCCTCGTGACTGATGGAGATTGAACACATGACATGGTTCCGCAACATCTGACTCTCGTATGAAATGACGTCACGCAGATCTCGCTGACATGGCTGAATTAGGTTGCTTGTATGCGCGTTAAGACGCCTCGCACAAGTGAACAATTCCACTTCAAGACTCGCAGAAATAAGCCCCCTGTCCACCTCTGAGAGTAATTGTGGACTGAATAGTTAAAGATATTTATGTGTGCATTAGTATATCCGACAGCGTTAGGGATGATATTGATGACTGCAACGAGATTGAGAATGTATTTACCTTCATTTTGTACTTATTCAGCGAGAATATGCGAATATTAATAAACTTGTAAAATGATGAAATAATTACTAATTGATTAAATGATCGGAAACATGTATTTTTATATGTTTTCCTTTTTTCATACGTCAGCTATGTCACATCACTGAACTTCAGTCAATTGATCTTTCATATGAATGTCCATGATATATTGAATTCTAAATCAAGTTAAACTAACATTATCTAATGACGCCGCGACGGGCGAGTTCAGCAATACAGTTTTGTACCTGCATAGTACAGACCGGCTTCACATCGTGATATTAGAGCCTGTCACCTGCCATTATGATTATGTTATCTGTTACCTCGCAAGGACGTCGATCAGAGTGCATGCCTCAAGTGTGTGAATGCTGCTACCAGACGTAGGAACCTTTGTGTGCGTTGTGCGTGATGCTGTTGCATTCAAAGCATGGCACACCGAATCGACACTTCTCCGGACCCGCCTGCGAACTCAAACGCGAAACCCAACTACTCGCTCAGCTTTATTGAACATGATAAATATCGAACGAGTGGTTTAGAATATGATAGAAATAAATGAAAAAATTGCAAATGATAGAAATTTTAAATTCATGAATAAATCTAAAAGCAATATAGATCTTTTGAGGTCTGACAAAAAAAAGTAACTAACGAATGAAAAATATGGTCACCTAATTAACATTTTCTCCAAACTCACCGGCTGACTCAATAGCGACTGAAACGCAAAACCAACGTTATTGCATTTGCTATACCCATAACTCTGTTAATTCTGTAGTGATCTATATTGAAGCAAACTAATTCTTGGAGCACCAAAGTTCCGCCTCGAGCATCGTCACAATTTCTCGCACTCATCATCGTTCATATTATAAACAAAAAAACATTTATTTTGCCCTAGTGCCTCTCTTACTTAAAACTCCGTCAATTATGAAGCTTTCCGGATGAAATTTATCATTAGAAAAAATGTTAAAGCATGGTTAAATGGTTTCTTTTAGATCTCTTTTTTAAAGAAACGAAGTTTGCAAACGATTAGTTTATGTTAGGCAGGGTTAGGCATGCATAGACTATTTATGACAACGTAGTCACAATAACATAACCTAAAATAACATAGCCCGACTTGACCTAATTAATAAAACGTGAGCAAATAAAATACGATTGGTCGATTGCATTGTTCATAGAACTTGGTAATTGCCGGCTTATTGTAGAACATTTATCTGCAGATGACACGGCCGACAGAATCGCTGATCGAAATATTTTAGCATATCCTATTTAATTACAGAAAAAAAATAAAAATAAAACATTCTTTTAGCGTGAGTTGAGCATAACTCCCATAAAAGAAACACTAGGCTTGTATATATGACGGGTTATCTTGAATTAATATCAGTTTAATAGACGAAGATACAATACAACATAAAATAAGTATGATTTATAACTATTCAATGTACATTTGCTCACACGCTCATGACTGTTCATGATCCTAAATGCTTGTCGTAGAAATTATTCAAATATTGTCTGAGAACTGAATCATCAAATACTTCTCTTAGCTTAACTGTTTTTGTTCCCAATAATTTTTCTATAAAAGTAGTTTATATAAGTTGCTTGCGAGCAACGGCTTCTCGAATCATCATGAAACGTGCTTGAAGGCTGGAAGCAATTTAAAGATTTTATCTTTAACCTCTCTTTAAGATACTTTGATTGATCAAATGAATATTATATTCATGTTACAAATAACCCTGGCAATCGTGCATTTATGGTGGTGGCGGGTTATAACTTATAGCCTAGGTTCAGAGATGACCTCACTTCAGGCCAGCCGTTGCACCTGGACATGGCAAAGGTTGATGAAGTTTCTAGATTGTTTTTCTTCGCTTCACTTTATTTCTTCTGGTTCTTGTACAACATCCATGTCCACCATTGACATGATTCTTCTCACGTTTTGTTGATCTACATCTGTTCTTCAGTTTCATAGGGTCTCCAGCCGTTTTGTACATGTGAGATATGTGCCAACTGCTTTCATGATGCTTTTGTGCATTTATGCAAAACGATGCAGCACTTTAATTTGATTTTTTGTACTTGCGATTGTCAATAAATTCTAATTTGATTAATTCTATTAATTCCTAATTCAAACAGGTAAAAAAATTTACGCACGACTCCTCACTCGTCTTTATTGAGCTCATCTGTATTGAGACCTCCACCGGATTATCATAAAGCTAATTTTGATCATCGAAGAGGTGTGTTTGCAATTTCAAACTTAATGCCTACTTGCCAAATGGATACGACCCTAAAATAATTTATTTCTCATAATAATACTGAAATGAAATATTCACTATTATAAACTTTCCATCTGAATGTATAGCCTAATATCATTTTTTCTATGTTCTAACCATGTCAGTGAAGGTGATTCACTTCATTTCACGAGTCAGGTCAGGACTTCATCATATGTTGTCCTTGTCACCGTCCATCTTCAAGCTTTCAGAATTTTCAGCGTGTTCTTGTTCAGGCAGAATCAGGTCTCAACCTCCAATCAGCAATTAACAATGGCAATATCAAATATGTACATATTTACATTTTCTGTTCATGTAGACTTGCATGATTAGCTTTAGCTAGGCCCTTTCAATAATTCAATTCAATTCTTGAGTTGTTGATCTGTTGTTCTAGCTCTAAACTTGAAAATTGCTGGTTTGCTTTGCTGCTGTAGCTAAATGTAATCATGTAATGCCATGGTAGCCTAGATGGTATGGTGTGATAGGCCCATAGTGACAAAGCAGAGAATTTTTTAGACTCTCCCTCAAGTTCATTTTTGAGTCCTATAAGTAGACCAGTAAAGTATCATGGATACCAGCATTATCATACTTGAGAAATTGGTTTAAACCTTGAGTTTTGAGGAAATTAAAAATGAACTGATTCCAAAAAAGCTCTGGTTTGCCACTATGGTGATAGCCTAGGCCACTATGCAGAGAGTGATAAAGATTTGAAAGATATTCGGAGACGAATTAGCAGACAAATTTACTTCTTTGAAGATCTTGCCGACGCCATTTACCAATCTTCCCGAAGCTTCGGCGACGCAGTCAACCTTCCAGAAGCTTCGGCTATGCTGCCAACGATGCTTTCTGTGAGGCGAGTCAGGCGACGTTTTCCGCAAAAGCAGCGTACAGCGTACAGCTGATCAACACATTTGGCAACCTTCTAGAATCTTCTAGAACCTTCGGCGACGATTTTCTCTAATCTTCAGCAAGGCAGAGCATAAGAGAGAACACCGAAACACCACTGGCAACAGTGTGAAATAAAATCTTCAGCAAACTTATTTAATTTATTGTTTCACTTTAAATGCTTTACCAAATACCAACACATTTTTTTTAGCATAATTGAACAAGTTTACTCTACTACTACTCTTGGTCGGATTGTTTACATTACATCGTGACGCGTTAGGGACGCTTGACCCGCTTGACCGGGCTCCATTGTACTGTCTTCTCTTCCTTGCAAGTAGATAAATACATACATTATGATACATAGATAGATAGTGTAGATACATACATAGTTCATTGAAGACCAGAAAATTCTTTTTTGGCAATTTTCTTATTAGTGTTTTCACTAGATCGAACAATATTTTTCGTTTGCACTTTTAACTTGATAATGAATGATTAATACATTTGAAACGTTGTTAAAGAAATAAAAATGTCCATCGGTACCTATGCTGATTTTCGATTTACCAGTGCAAACGAAAAATATTGTTCGATTTATTGAAAAATCTAATAAGAAAATTGCTAATAAAACAAATTCAGGCATAAAACTTCCAAGTGGTTAGGTACTTTATAGAAACTGAGCAAGTTAGCCTATGTATTTTATGCCTTTAAGAAGTTCATTTTTTGCCTCAAATAACGATGTTGGGTAGAAAAAGTGGTCTTGGTGGATCGAAATAATATATGAACGTTCAAAATTAGAATTCCATCCTGGCAGGGTAAATGCACCATATTCCAACACTGTGAGTGTGGGTAATTCTGACACCCCTCAACTTTTTCCTTTATATTAAGCTTGGTCTTAGTTCCACGCATGCGTGATGCGTAGAGGGTTGAAATAGTGACATCAAACTATTGTGCGCCAGATTTCCGCAAAACACTAGGTCTAGCAGGAAAATGCTAAGATCTGCAGAGTAAAAGTCCAAATCAACTAGTGTAGTGAGAACATTGAAACACATATGAAAGTTGATAGTTGACCTTGCTTTACTAAATAGTGATAAACAGTTTGTGTAGAAAGAATCTTATGGTTTGAGACTTTTAAATAAGTCTGTGAATATATTAGGAATTCTTTAAGTATACTTTTATTTGCTGATTTTAAAAGGTAAATAAATTAATAGATGATTGAGTTAAGAGATGGTTTTAGACACATTAAAACTAATTCCTACAAGGTGTCAGAATTAGGACACACAGCCATGACACTGGGTGTCGTATTCTGACACAGCTCACACAGGGTGTTGGAATTACGATTTTAAAATGCTGTTGGAATTAGTCTCACAATATGCCGCATTTAGTCACACACAGTGTCGGAATTCAGCAATTTTATAGATTTGTATTCTAAAGGCTTTTAAATAAATATGGTAACAGTTTGTGACGTTTCATCATTGCTGGTGTGACGTAAACCAATCAGAACTTGAGTTGCGCATACTTGACTTGACAAGTTAGACGCTTGAGGCCTTTCTCAGAGACCTGTTTGTCTCTCCGAGACTATACTAACTTTTGTAATATTAGCAAAATTTGGGGGCGGCTGGGTTGCAAAAAAAAGTTAGTGTCTAGTTCTGGCATGATGGAGCATGGATACGGTGATCTTGGATGCTCCATGGAAGGATACGGTGATCTTATTTATTTAACATAGTGGCATTCTTAATGCCTTGTAAATGACCATGTACCTATGTAATTGAGGAGCGCGGTGACCAAAATAAGAGTGCGTTTCCTCCAAAATTATAGGGATAGACTGGATGAGCAAACTACTGTGCTCCAGCACCCAAATCACTTCCTTAACTGCCACTCCTCCAAGGCCCCCAAAAGCCCTAATTCATAGAGTGTTTTTAATTAATTTGACCAAACATGCCTTGTTTCTTTTTTCTTGGGCTTTTATAAATATCTTACATACCTATTGCCCATTTGCCAAATGCTACATTTTTATTACATGATTAAATGTGGAAAAATTTAAAAAGTCTTGGAAAGAATCATGGCTTTATTTTTCTAGAAGCATTATATATACATAATAGATTTGAACTTCTGTTTTTCTTATTGCAGGTGCAGTGTTGGTTTTTAATTCTGCATGTGGGAAAGTGTTGGCTCACGTTGTGCTCTGCCATTTACCAGCTGTTTAGGACCAGGACCTGGTGAAGAGTCGGATGATCTCCTGACCAGCATGGCACGCATGCCTGTCATCCTCAATGTCTATGATATGGTTAGCTGCCATGAAATTTTTCTTGCAATATAAAATAGACTATCAATTTATTAGTTTGACTTCACATTTTAGAATAAGGATTTCATTTGATTTATACATATGTATACATAATTTTGTAATAATTACAAAATATAATAATATACATAATTTTGTAATTATGTGGCTATGATTAGTTCACATTATGAAGCGCTATTTAAAATAAAATAAACTTAACCTGACTAATCCTAACCCCTGTGGGGGTAATCTAAACCCTAAACTAGCCTATTTTACAACCCTAATCCAAACCTATCCAAAGTGGTGTTGAAAGCTTGTTGCACAATAGTACCTATTCATCTTTCTGGTGTAACACATTTTACTCACTAATTACTGAAGTTATAGTGTGATGCAGTTTTTGTTGCTGAATTACAAGAAAATGTTGCCCTATTGACTGATTTATATACATATGTATGTTTAAATACTCCTGCCTGAAATGTTTCAGAGGTGTAATAAAGCCTGCTCTACATATATTAGGATGCTGAACATAAGTTGACTGCTCTGTTGTGGTAATGATTTGCTCTTCCTTCACAGTACTGGACAAATGAATACACATCTTCCATTGGCCTTGGTGTTTTCCATTCAGGAGTTGAGATTTACAACACTGGTAAGCTTCAGTTTATACCTATATTTGTTGAGATATTTAATTTCATTCATCAAACAATTGATGAAACGAATTCAGTTCTTAGTTGGAAATAGTATGCAAATGACATGGCAGTTTTTCTAGCTTAATTTTACTAATTATGTATAAAATTAGAATTCTTCCAATTCATTACTCTGGTATAGTCTTTGATACAACTATCAGTCCTTGCACAAAAAATAGATTCCACTGATGACACAAACTTAATTCAATTATTTTATTTGTTGTCAGAATATGCATATGGTGGGCATCCTTTTCCTATTTCTGGAGTTTTTGAGATCACACCAAAAGATGCAGAAGATTTGGGTGAACAGTTCAAGTTCAAGTAAGATTTTATTTTAAGGATTTTTGGATCCAATATTTCATGAGACAAATGTACCCATAGCCTTATCAATATTTTAACTTGTCTTCATCATTCCTTGTGTGTTGATGTCTAGTTTTGTTTGATGCATTTTGTCCTACTGATATCACTGATGTACACGTATATATCCCTATAGGCAATCCCTGCATCTGGGCCACACAGACTTTACAGAAGATGAAGTCAAGCGCATTGTACTGGACCTGGGCAGGGAATATCGCGGTGACCGCTACCATCTCATGAGCAAAAACTGCAACCACTTCTCATCAGCACTCACACAAATATTAATTGGCAAGGAAATACCAACATGGGTCAACAGACTTGCCTACATGTCTTCATGTGTGCCCTTCCTCCAACGTTGTCTTCCCAAGGAATGGCTTACTCCAGTTGCACTGCAGCAGAGCATTGAAAGGCCTAGAGGTATTGAAAACTTGGGTGAAGAATGTGCCAGTACAGGCAGCAGCAGCAGCACCAGTCCTATGGGTCTATACTCAGCATCTTCCCTTCTTCAGCAATCTAAACTACTACACAGATCTAATCACCAATCTACGACCAATTCCTCGTGTTCCAGTTCCTCTTATTCTAAGGATGTAAGCGGCGGTACAGTAATGAATAGTAAAGCTTTAGGAGGAAGTTCAGGAGCGTCACGCCCCAACGCTTCGTCTCACGACAGAAATTCCTTATAGCACTTGTGCTTCTTGAACTCTCGTGATGCCGCCCAGTGCTACTCCTCTTGTACATAAGAACCAGGTACGAATGATGAGCTTCTTATGTGTACAGGGCCCAGTTTTAAACAGAATTATTTTCCTGCCATTGCTTGCGTGCATGCCTATTTTAACTCATTAAAGACCAAGTCCGAATATTTTTAACTGGGATTATTCCTAATTCATCCCCTAGCTCATTAAGGGACCTGGAAAGTTTTCCATGCCCTTTTTGTACGAGTATTACGTCCACGGCTGATAGAAATAGCTCAATTGGCGTCGCGCAATTTCAAAATTAATGGACATGAACAACTTTTGATATAAATGCACTTTTTATGTACCTGTGAGGTTGTACTTGAGATTTTTCTCGAATGTTCTCCTTGTGCAAAAAATTATGAACTTGAACGATTTAATAAACTTCTTATAATGAGCTTCGAATTTCCGGAGATCGCATCAACCGTGTGCTTATTTGTTTAACACGTTGACTACGATTGCTTCATCTTGTACTTTTGTTTCATTTTTCTAGTACTTTTATGGAACAGGGTTGCCAGACTTTCTTTTTTTACCGGACAAATTCCGCGATTTAGTTTTTTCAATTTAGGTGGTCGGCTAAAATTTATGATTGGGGTTGTAAGGAGCACTTCCAGATTAAATAAAAAAAATTGAAATTTTACACCGGAAGCTACAAATATACTAGTATATATTGAGTTATAGGCCTTTTTGGCCTTTTTGTTCACGGACTTAATTGGCCGTTTTTAGGCCATCTGGCAACCCTGAATTATGTACCAGGAGAAATACATTTCGTGGTACGCATATGTACCAATACGTAGTCAACGTGTTAATTGGTAGGTGCGCGTTTTAGGCCCTGAATTAAGTTAAGAAGCTTTTCATGGACTGAAATTAAAGCAGTGGTTTTTATGGCGCCCTGCTATTGGGCTATGTGTACAAGAAACTTGTATCCACTTATGTTTTTCGACCTAATTAAGATGTTCCATGACTAAAGCCTATACAAATATACATGGCAGGGAATAAGCTGTGGATTCCCGCCTGCATTTTATATTGTTTTATTGTTAAATTAGCATTTTGGAAAGAGCATCACTGCCTTGTAAATGACAAAGATCTCGCTCTGCTGAGCCTACGTAGGTACGTCAAGATGCTGTCTGTGTTGAAAGCCAAGAATGTACGTGGCTTCCATTTTTTACTGGACAAATTATGTGCTAATGCATCATATAATAATGTAATTTATTATCTTCTATTTTTATACAAGCCTGTTTAGTACGCTACTGCTGGCAGAAGAGGCTTTAAATGGTAGGTTGACTAATTAGTATTTGTACAACGTGTTATTTAAATGATTGTGTGACTGTTTTTCTTGAGCTTCGCTTGTATGCAAACTTATTCATGAATGAGTTATTTGTATCCGTTAGCATTGGTTGTCTTGCATACACTTATCATCAATTTGTGTAGTTCTTATCCTACTCAAAAACTATTTTCTAATAGGCACCTGATGCATTTATTTCGTGTCAAGTCTTTTTAACGTTTTTGATAATTATTATGGAAATGTCGGTGAAATTTAAGTTAATGTTTGCCACAAGTATTGGCATAACGTGTCTAAAACTTCAACGTGTTTTATCTAATGCAAATTTGTTGGTCTTCCTGGAGGTTGTTTTCTCGTGTTCTAGGTAATCTTCTTGTTCGATTTTTGGTTGTGAACAAACGATATGTAGAACTTTATTCTACATTTAAATGCTGTTATTAAGCTTAATCTCTTTACCATTGTCAAGATGAAGCTATTTCTCACATAAGCTCGTTTACCTGTCAGTTGTTATAACTGTTGGTGTGCTGTTGCTTCTGGAAGCCAACTTCATCAGTGTCACTGCTTCAGCCTGGTTGTTGGGATAACAGCGGTGTCTGTGTTAATTAGGTCTTTAGACGTATCGCCGACTCCTAACATCACAGAACATTCACAGCTTGTTGCGGTCTCGAATACACAACTAACTGCTCCAATTTTGCTTTGCTTAACCGCCCGGCCTCCTGCCAATTCTGACCAGAAACCGTCGTCCAGAGCTGGGATGGAACGGACACCTCTCTGATCCAATCCTGGATATCTCTGAACTGTAACCACAGGGTCACTCTTTGATGTTGGTGGAGTGTGAGGACCCGACTTTCTGGCTTCGAATATTTTAGTCTCATACGTCGATATGCTGTGACTGTTCTATGAAAATTCACTTTAATTATGCGTAGCGGCTGATTTCGTGATTATGATTGGTCGATTTAGCTTGAAAAGCCGTTGTGAATGGCTAACGGTATAACGAACAAGTAACTATTTTTGGTGGTACGGCCTGTGGCGTCAGAAAATCAGGGTGGCAACATCGCTTTTTACTGTACGCTTGTACTCTTGTTCATACAATTATGCGTTGAATATACTTGAAAGCTTGCATCACTAGAATACTTCTCTCTGCTTGTAGTTGATCAAGAAATAATTGAACTCCATATTTTATCTTATAAAATACAGGTTTTCTTTATCCTGAATTTATCATTTCCATTCTCCGCGAGTTTCACTGCTTTGGCTCATATTAAGGTAATCCTTATTCTTTTAAGCCTATCCCTCGCAACTGACATATTAGGGTAAATTTGATAACAAAAACATAGTAACAAACTTATTACATTTTATACTTCTATTCTTACGCATTTTTGAGATGAGACCGTGAAAGTTCAGTACGCATTGCATATGACGGTTGCTCGAGTACCGGCAGTGCGGGACTGTGGGTTGGTGGCTCAGTGTCTCCTAGACTGACATCTTTTGACAGGATTTAGTACGTAGAATATTCAAAAATAACTGGATTTCATTAAATTCTTCGTAATTCTGCGCTGATATAAGTATGTCGCGGCTGAGCCGTGTCACAAGGCGGGTGTGCGTGCTGCACGGGCTCACAATTGGCCAACACGCTTTGCTGGTTCAACTCTATTTGCTCATTTTGTGCTGAAGCGTTTCCGTAAAAAGGCTGAAGTGAAGTCAAAGGAAAGAGGTGGCCAAAAGGGGCAGGGTGGCCCAGTGGTTAAAGTTCAGAGTACCAAAATTGGAGCACAGAGGTTCGGGTTCGATCCCAGCTCTGTGCGCTTGTTTCTGGTCAGAATCGGCAAGGAGGCCGGGCGGTTAAGCAAAGCAAAATTGAAGCAGTGAGTTAAAAATGAGCAGTGTTAAGAATTGGCGACAGGCCTCTGGCCTACGAAGCGCTGAAACCGCTATAAAAGAATGCGAACAAAGGGTGGTAGCGTGAAGTAAAAAGTGATTCCATATTTTCTTACTGATAAACGAGGGTAAGCTATGGAGTGAAGGCACAGTGTTGTATGCGACGTGGATTTACTTCACCTGAAACCTAATTTCTCCTAAGCCGAGCTTTGTCACCTTTATCCTGCCTCTCCGTCTACCTTTACACGATTAACATCCTCGTAAGGGTCTTGTATAGATCACCGAACAGTTCCTATGATAAAGTAAAGTAAAGCCTTTTACCCCTGTTCTAGGAATCTGCGCAAGACTCATTTTAAACCAGAACATCACCAAGCCAACCCACTTTTGTGGTATACAGACCACAAATATTCTCCACCAGTGTTTACTAATGAGTAATAAAGAATCTATATTAGATGAGCTTAGCCACGAGGCTCCGTTGGACAAAAGCCACCACCAATCAATGTTTTTCAGTATTAATGCTATAGAGAAAAGACGCCTAGGAAGCGCGAACGTTCGAACTTTGCGAGAGGCGACTATGTTAAACTCCGTGATGCAGTGACTGCGGCGAATATTTCAGACTGCATCGAGGACATAAATGTGGCTGATTTGTGGTTGTTTTTCAGACACTAATGACTGATTAGATTATGCCTGGAGTGAAAAAGTCACAGTAAATGAACAGTACAGTTATAGCTAAGCTAAAGTCCAAGGAAGAAGCCTGCAAGCGTTATTCACGAACTCGCATCGATACTCATTTTGGGAGCGCAGCCGTGCACCACCATATTTGTGCACCAATAAGCCCTGAATCGAACGCCTTGGATTTCTCCGGACCTACACCAATCAGCCGTCCACCACTCGGCTTTGACCTCTTCCGGCCTTGACCACCACCTGCCGTGCACCACCAGGCCGCGGATCGAATATGACTTCCAGGCATCGTTAAATTACGTAATTTTACGTTCACCGCATCTGAGGTTAGGTTTCAGATATCATAGTTCTGTTCCAAAATTTATCGTCCTTTGACAAGTGGCCGTTCGACCGAGGGCTGGTTCGACCCACGGCCTAGATACGGACGGCTTGAAGTGTTGAAGGCTACGTTCCGGAAGGCAGGAATCATGATGGTCCATTACATCCAGGGCAGTGGTGGTCTTCGGCAGGCGACTCTTATTTTAACCAGCATGCAGGAGCTCGAAATCAAGCTAAAAAATCTGTCACACAAATATTGCCAAAAAATAAAAAAAAATAAATGCGGCATTTCTTATTTGAAAAGTAGATCAAGGAAAGATATCCTCTGATAAGGGCAAGGCTAACGTTCTTTTTAGTTCTTTAGCAGTGTGTTTACAAATGAGGACTTGAACAGCATTTCAGCTATTGAGGATCGCCCAGGAGGCTCAAAATTAACAGTTTTCGAAACGCACGAAGAAGAGGTTCTCCAGCAACTGGTCACTCGGAATCCCAAGTCATGTGGACGAGACGGCTTCCATCCTAGATTGCTCAAAGAATTATCAACCACCCTGGCCGGCCCTTTGACAATGCTCTTTCAAAAAAGCTTAAAAGAGACTTAGCCGGCCGAATGAAAAAAAAAAACTCGGGTAAGACTATGTTCAAAAAAGGTGACAAAAGTAGCCTCGGAACTATCGCCTTGTCAGTTTGACATGTCTTGTTTGAAGGCAATGGAATCTGTAGTGCATGAAAGGATCATCGATCACTTAAATGTTAGCCATCTCCTATCAGACTGTCAACATGGCAGTCAGTCAGTCAGTAAATCCTGTACCACTAACCTCTTGTCTACTTGTCTACGTTGAACGATTGGACTTTCCTGCTGGACGAATGGGAGCCAGTGTATGTTGTGTAACCTCGATTTTGCCAAAGCATTTCACAATTCACAGTGTTACACATGAGCGGCTGTTGCTTGCGTAAAGTGAATTCTTTGGGAATAGAGGAAAATGTACCCCGATGAGCGATGAATCATAGATTTTCTAGTAGGTAGACGACAACGTGTCAGTATTAACGGAACAGTATCAATGGCGTGCCACAATGATTAGCGTTCTTGGACCTATTATGTTCGTTGCTTTGTGATGATCGTCATACCGTATAATAATTATATATTTATTTGAATCTGTATTTATCTTTGCTACTCTGAAGTTTTCTGAGCTCATCTTTAATTTTCTTAATTTGTTTTGAAAATATTCTCTCAATTTATAGTCATACTTATGAACTAAACAACTGGTTCTTTCGAGAAGGACGTCTAGTTAGGTAGAATATTTGGATAGGATAAGAGTTTAGTCGATTAGCGGAAGTCGAGTAGTCGAAGTTGGGTGAGGGAGTCTTGTGTACACTGTCCTATGCGTAAAGCGTCTGAATTTACGGTCATGAATTACCAGTGTCTTGTTTTTATCCCCCAAGAGACGTTTACTACCAAAACTTTACTATCACAAACGGCTTTTGTGTAATGGTTGCCTCGTGAAAACTGCTGCAGCGTGTGTGCCACGACTGCTTATAAACGATCTGCCAGAAGTGTCAGGCGTGTGCTCTACCTATGTACGAAGTATGCCGATGACACAAAAGTTTATAATCCAGTTAAGGATGCGTCAAATGAAGTAAAATTAGTACAATAGCAATATAATGTTGATAGTTTATTTAACCGAGCATAAACATGGCAGCTTCGTTTTAATGCCGACGGCCCGACATGTGTGACTGTGAAGTACTTATCCTCGGGAAGAACAATGAACATTTGAACAGCAAGATAAGATAACAGTATGAGAAGACATGGTTGCAACGAGAGAGAAATGATTGAAACGTCTATAGTGGAAAAAGATTTGGGAGTTTATGTCGACACGAAGCTAAAATTTTCTAGGAATATTGAAACGTAAGCTAATAAATCCAATAAACTTCTTGACAGATCAGACGCGCGTACGAGTTCCTAGATAGCAGAAGTGATGAAGCTGCTTGTCGCTGTTGTGCGCCCAAATCTAGGGCTAGATTTTGGACACGCCGTGCAGGTCACCGAAACTTGAAAATGACAAAAATTTAGAGAGTGTTCAAAAACGTGCAATTCCAGGCATGAAGGGCAATTCTTGCGAAGAAAATTAAATATTATGAAGCAGCTTCCAAGTCTCTGTTAAGTGTTATCAACATCTGCGTGGTGGCCTCATTGAAGTAGACAAGTATACTGTATACTCATGGTGTCCCAGAAGGATGACTAGAATTTGAAACGATAACTAACAGCAGGGGCCACGGCTATAAACTAAAAAACTGCGTTGCAGCTCATCCACGCGAGACGCGACAGCGGCGACACCACTTCTCGTTTTGATTCACCGACATGTGAAACAGCCTTTCAGTGTTTCACATGTTTCACCAGGAATGGGCCGGAAATGTCTAGCACGAAGTCGAACCTGGTGGAAGTCTAGTACCTATTTCATACTATCGTCAGTTTTGAAAGGATCCGGTCAAAGGACCTGTTTTTAGATCTGGGAACACGTCACGAAAAGTACAAGAATCGGCGACATGCCACATAAGGACTATTTATTCTTCAGCGCCGACATCACTATGATATGATATGGTGCATATCGTCAATCTATGATGCATGTCATCAAACTATGATGCATGCCAACAATCTATGATGCATGCCAAATGATGCCATCGGCCCATCAATCTATGATGCATGCCATCAATCTATGATGCATCATGCATGTCATGATGTCATCAATCTATGATACATGTCATCAATCTATGATACATGTCATCAATCTATGATACATGTCATCAATCTATGATACATGTCATCAATCTATGATGCATTTCATCAATCTATGATGCATTTCATCAATCTATGATGCATTTCATCTATCTATGATGCATGTCATCAATCTACTAGTGTATGTATGATGTTTTTGCGAAGCTAATTTAAAAAACATTTAACGATTTTATTGTTGCACTTTCGATTTATTTACTACATCCTTGTGATAAAATCCTTTTTTTACTACATCTTTACAATCAAATTTTAACTTTATTTCACATCAAGTATAGTTGTCTTAGCAACACACTGGTGTAACTGCACCAAATTGTGTTAACAAATGTTCTATATACGCATAACGAGCCCCACGGTCTATTAGAAAATGAAATTACCTTGAGTATTAATGAACCGGTAATTGGATATATTCCGATTGATTCTAGCCCAGCCTCCTATTTCGTTAACAGTGCGCCTGGCACTAGCATTACCAGCCCTATTATCAATTACCAGCCCTATTATCTATAACCCGCTCTATTATCAATTACCAGTCCTATTATCAATTACCACTTTACCAGTCCTATTATCAATCACCAGCCCAATGATCAATTACTATCCCAATTATTAATTGAAAATGACTCGACGATTCTTGAACTCCGATTCTGTGGGTAATCAGAATTTTTTACAGGACAATCACTAAAAACTCTCATAGGTTGTGGAATTCCAAAGTTAAAAATAAAGAAAACCTTACGAGGCCTAAGTAGCATAAGCTAACCAGTTCACCAAACCAAATCAAGCAATTTTTTAAGTATTTTTCGATTGCTATTCAGGAGATACTGTAGCGTTCAATTGTGAAAAAATGTACCAAAGAAAAGTTTTTTTTTTTCTTTCAGAGGATTCTTTAGAGATGAACTAGAAGAGTTAAAAAATTAATGTGGCAAAGAAGTGAGTTGCAAGGCATGAAGTGAACTTCTATACGTTCCTTTGTTGCCAAAACGTCAAACGCAACAGCTTATGCAGCCGTCACCACTGTTGATAGACTCTCAGTCATGGTGGACATTTCGCAACACGCAATGGATGAGGATCCAGGTAAAGAAATACGTATTTCATCAATAAAGAGTTACAATGCTTCAGATGCAAATCGAATCTCTTTAAAATAATGACATATATTTTTCATTAACTCCCCTTACAAGAAATAAAATGTATTCAAGATTTTTTTCGGAAATGATTTGCAAGATTGTAATCCTACTGTCCTATAATATAACATATATTTTTAGAATAACGGTTTCAGCGTTTATTAGGCCGTAGGCCTGTCGCCGATTCTTAACATCGCAGAATATTCACAGCGTGTTGGGGTCTCGAACGCGCTATACTCACTGCTTCAATTTTTGCTTTGCTTAACCGCCCGGCCATGGTTGAACTATACTACTAGTACTAGTTCAACCATGCGCCCGGCCTCCTCGCACGTCTCGGACAAAAACGCGGCCTCTCTCACGGCCGGTCTCGCGGCCGTGATTCCAAATTCAGTGAGCGTGGAATATCTCGCAAAATACTGAACGTAGCTTATTCATATAACTCAGGAATGAAGGCGAATTTTGAAAAATTGTCACGAGCTAAACATCACCGTTAGGCTCTAATGATTATGTGTACCAAGTTTCATCAAGCTACGTTCAGTATTTTGCGAGATATTCCACGCTCACTGAATTTGGAATGTATTTTATCCTATTTTTGAAATTCGTTGTAATATTTTGTAAAATGTCTTCAAATGTCTTATTTCAATCCGAAGAAGAAATAAAATCGCATGAAAGTTTGTGTATCGCCTGACTTAATTTGTAAGTGAAATCGGCTATTTATGAAGCTAAAAAATTGTGATTGACCATCATTTGTAAGAATAGTAAACTCGGGAGGCAGAAACTTTCGCTGTTTCCGAGTTTCTCATGCTGCTTTATATGCAAGCTACAATGATATACAACATAAAATGTTTGTATGAACAATATGTTTTGTTTTCTAATTTCGAACTGAACCTGTAAAATTTAGATGATTAATCACCAATCAGGAAATGTAATCGTTGGAAGAATTTTCTTCTGGATGCAGAACGCTACCCCCTCAGAAGTTGGACGCTCTGTCCATCACTTCTCTCGTATGTACGTTGCGAAAGACAACGTTACGTGAAGGTATCAGTTTAGTTTCAGCGAGCACTCTCAGACTATAATGGAGTTCCAGTGAATATATAGTTAGAAATATCTTTAGTACGTATACATTTTAAGATGCAAGAATTTTTCCTTTATAATTGCCATTGTTTACTTATCAGTCATCAATAAAGTTTCGTAGGACAATTTCGGGCAAAAACGCTGAAATTTACGGTTGCATTTGTGGGAAGTCGAAAAACTTTTACCGCGTGGAAGAATAGGTCTAAGACGTATGGAATAGTTTCGTTAGTGAATTACGAAGTGAATTTTTCGAACGCTTAGTGTTATTTGACGTAAGATTGACCAAACTGCTGTCAATTATCTCGTCTCTAGAGCAAAAAGTAACTAGTAACTACTATATTTGCGCGGCTAAATTTTGGGGAAAGGTAGCACTCGTAGGTAACAGGGTCTGTTAGCAAATTGTTTTTGGCTCCTACTCTACCTTTGCATGTTAATAAGCCGTTAAGCATTATCAAACTATATTCCTTTTCGTAAATAGTTTCCTGAAAGTAACGTATATTCGGAAGATTTCTTATCGCTAAACAATCGACCCACCATCGCTAAGCAAAAGTTGATTAAAAAATTTGTGATGAGAGGTTCGAGTTTCGATACGAACTAGATAGAAACAAATGCGTTGCGCTCATACAGCTTCGGATGTGTAATTAATTTTGCAGTTGCAAGTGTGGCCTCGATCCTCCCGCATGTGTTGTAAGTGTACAGGTGTGCGCCCAAGGCCAGCCAGGGGGCGAGAAGAAATTGATGCTGCTGACGCAGGTTTACCCAAATGTCACGCGTACATTCCTTTCATATCCTAATTATGGAAATAGACTAATTTATTCTAGTATCATGCGATATCTCTGATAAGAGTCAATCAAAACGAGTATCTGGTTTAGAGTACAAGGATTGGAGCAGAGAGGTGTGGCTTCGATCCCAGCTCTGTGCGCCAGTTTCTGGTCAGAATCGGCAAGGCGGCCGGGAGGTTATGCAAAGCAAATTTAGGGCAGTGAGTTGCGCGTTCGAGACCATAACAACCTGTGAATGTTCTGCGATGTTAAGAATCTGTGACAGGTCTATGGTTTAATAAATGCTGAAACCGCTATTATTATTATTATAATAAATATTTCTTTATGCAGGGTTAATTTCCTCAGATTTTGTCAGTATTCAAGTTCCAGCTGCTACCGCTCTTTAGATTTTCTTTTCGGTTAGGTTATAGAGTCTCGCACATGACTCGTAAAAAATCAGTTGAATGTGATTTTTGAAAATTTCTGCAAAGTTAATAAATATTTACGATTGTGCTCCGTTCATTCAATATTTTTTCATTGATGCAAGATCTTTTGCTGGCCGTTAAAGGCATGGTTTAAAGGTGTCCCTGTTTGAAACGTGACTTCCTAAGTGTGGATGACAGTCTTGTCTTTTTTTTCTGGGTAACATTGAATAAATCTTCCACTTTAAGCCTGTGATGACGACAATGCTGTATCAGAGCTGCAATCGGAGATGTCCTGGTCAACTATAGAAGATGAGATCTTTGACGATGACCTGGAATTGTCATTCGATGAAGATTTCGGTAAGTTAACATGAAGCAAATTCATGTTGAGATGATCATTCCAGACTTATTTTACTTATCCTGGTAGTTCATGACGTTCATTTCAAGCCCCACGCCATTCACATGTGTGTCGTGATTAAAAAAGGTAGAGCGAGGGAAACAACTTCTGCAGCGCTTTAGTTCTAGGCCGATGGCTGAGCAATACAGACCCGAAGAAACACTATTGATTGTGCCCGAGAGGGCAACGCAAAATTTGAATGAAGGTCAGATTACTAGAAACGCAGGACATTAAGTTCAGTTTGCAATAAATTTCATTGCACATCAAGAATAGGGTCGTGAAATTCTTAGAACAATATTCCATTTAGCCGTCAATTTTCTGAATAGGTAAATTTAGGGAAACGGGTCAAAAGAGCTGTCGTGCATATGAATGTTCTTCTCATATCTGTTTATAATCGACGTGCTCCTAATTACATACCGATTAATTCTTGTTCTCATTATATGTATATACATTATTTTTTTGTTGCTAGTCATTGCACGTTCGTAGGAAATTCGCTTTAGTTCAAGGTAAAATTTTTACTTTTTTACGCGCAATTTAGTTGCATCAGGGAGACACCTACAATGACAGAAGCATGTTTGAGTGACTATTTGCTTTCAGATGACAGGGAAGAACTGGACGACTTCAAGTTTAGTTCTTCAATGGGGGGTGATGAAATGGAGGATGGCTTTGAGCCAGATATTAAATTAAAAGGAGGCTTGGGTTTTATCCCGCAAAGAAGAAATCTGAGTAATAATTTGCTGCCCTACTCGAATCATCTAGATGCTGAAATTGTTGAAGAATTGAAAAATATTAAGCTAAATTTAACAAAAGCACTTGTAGCCTCTGATCTGAAATGTGGTGGCCTTACCTGGATATATAGATTGCACAGGTAAGAGTTGGAAGTTGGTTCTATCCAACCTGAGTTTATAGCTGTAAATAGACTCACTTTATTCTGTAATTTTAAATTTGGATTACTGTTGCTTGAGTTGCAACAATTGTTAAGTTACAAAGCCTGGTCTAGTCACTCTAGTCTCTAGTTCACTGTTCAGGACTTCAGGCTCAGGGACTACCTAGGCCAGTCTAAAATTTTTCACAAAATTTTTGAAAACTGTTACCTCGTACAGTGATAGGTTGATTTTAGAAATTAAAAAATGAATATTACATTTGAATATATCTACTTGCTAACAAAGCTATTTTTTTAAGCTAGTTTATTTATATTTAAGCTAGGGAGTAAGTCAGTAAGCTTCTTTTCCAGGGCAAGTGCTCCTATTTTGGCTGCCACGCTCCCAAATTCCATAGGTAGATGGTCATTTCATTAAGAAGGCATTTAGTATGCCACCATTAACCATCTGATAGTATGATAGTTTCTAACTGTAGAGTGTTAGACAGAACACAGAAGACAGAAAATTGGACAGAAACCAACCATGAATGGAACAAAAATGCCTATTCTTGTGATCAATTTGACCTGTTTTTGTATGGACTTATGGCATAATTTTTGTGAAACAAATGAGAATATTGACCCATTTTGTCACAAATTTTTGAAAATCTTGCTAAAAAATAAAAAATAATAGTTGATACCTACAATTCTTAGAGAAGTCTCAATAATCTTGCTTGTAAATAAACAATATATCATCAAATTAAGGCCAATGGTCAGCAGTGTGGAATTCTAGAGGGATATTAAATTAACCAGTACACATAGCATATTGGAAAGCAGGACCTGAAAGCTTGGAAAGGCCAGGAACTTTCCACTTTCAGTCCATCATATCATATACATAACCTATCACTTTCCAGCTTTGATTGGTTGATGGGATTGTGATTTTAGCCCCTTCCAGCTTTCCAGCTGTGATTGGTTAATGGAATTGTAATGTTATCTGCTTTCTAGCTTTGATTGGTTGATGGGGATGCTTTCAAGCTGTGATTGGTTGTGCCCATAAGCCCCGCCCCCAAATATGGTATATGTCTACAGTACTGGTTAACTAAATAGGTACTCAACTTGAATTTGATCATTACAAACAAAAAGCCTGGATAATTTTCAAAAAATCCATTAAATAAAAGAAAAATATAAAATATCTATCAAACAATTTTATAACAAATCTGAGGTACTGTACAATTGAAACAGTTTGTCCACTTTTGATCCTCCTTTTCATTTATAGTCAGTCACCTGGCACTTGGCAGAGCACTGTATCTAAGGAAAGCATTTCACCTTGGGTGGAAAGCTTTTTTATAAGTGAACTTCCATTTCTAGAATTCCACCCTGATGGTCAGGATAGTGATATTCCTATTTATGACTATAGACCTGTGGCTCCAAAGCAACAAATTTTTAATACAGTCTGAATATTGTGGCTCATACATACCCTTTTACCTATTAACAATTTGATAGAAGGTAATCCATCTAGCAGGAATCTATTTCACCTGAGCATCTTCAAAAATGGCAGGAGAACTCTGGTCCCAGTTTGAATGGTAGACTACCGTCAACCGGGGCTACTTGGGACGGGTGGGGTAACTCGGGACAGTCCTCTGACATGGCATAAAACTGTTTCAGTAGCAAAACTAATTGGAATATTGTAAAACTAAATATAGTGGTGTAAAGTCAACATTTTTCCTATATGTAGAACTATATAAAGGAAGTTCAAAAATACTACATATACTAGCTTTGAAAAATTCCTAAAAAAATGATGAAAAAACAATATTTTGAAAAGTTACTTCTGCTAAGGTCTGTAGTAAAAAAAATATTTGCCATATTAAAAAATTTTGCTTAGAAAAAAGTGGTAGACAAGTGTCAGCATGAAAACTTTATTTGCGGAATATACATACCTCAATCCCAAAAAAATGGTGGCCATTTCTGCATGGCGGGGCTACTCGGGACACCCCCACGGGGCTATTCGGGACACCCCCACGGGGCTATTCGGGACACCCCCAAAAACGCATTTACAGTAGAACCTCAGTTAGCAAAGGCTCCAGTTACGAAAAAATTGATTAAAAACAAAGAATATTGATTACATTTACCTCGCTCAGCGAAAAAATTTCACTTATTGAAAAATGAGTGCGTCATCGGTCATCACAAAATTTTGCATAGAATGTCATATATAGAATTGTGCACCAGGCATCATAGAATGAAATTAATTGACCTAAACTATGATTTATTTCTCCAAAACATATGATGGTTGTCACTAAAACATTCCTTTCTGTTTCAGGTATGTTTTCACTATCTTTTTTTTTATAGTAAATTCACTTAACCCAATTAAAATGGTGTGAAATTACAAGCCGTCCTGTAAGCTTACAGATACAGAAAAAATGCTATAGGGCTGCTGATATGAAGCTTGCAGTGGACAAGGTTGTTGTAAATGCTCAATGGCATGTTCATGGATATGGTAATAATGCATCAATAATACGGTAATATTGCATATAATGCGATTGGTGCTGGTGGTAATGTGGTAATGCTGGTAATTAATGTATATGGTAATATCATATCAATAAAGGGAAAACAAGTAAAAATCACAGAAAATGTCATTTATTCTACCTCTACATCATCTACAATGAAAGAGGAGGACTTCAGAGTACTGTTAGTAATGGATGAGTACACTCTGCATGCATCAAATGTTTTAAAATGAAGTTTTATTCCAAGTGTCCCGAGTAGCCCCATTCTACAGGGCTACTTGGGACACTATTTTTTTTGGCTTCTGGCACCTTACAAATAGCATATGGAATTTTTTTGGAGAAGCCATGTGATAGCCCTTGCAAAGACCTTTGAAATGAGCCTAAACTTGTTTACGAAATGTTCCATGGTAATAAGTTATGAATGAAAAACGTTTGAAATTGTCCCGAGTAGCCCCGGTCGACGTTATTTCTAATTTTTTTCTATAGTAGCTATTTATTGAAGGAAAATATTTTACTAGAATTTTAGAATTACCCCTCCTGTATTATAATCTCAATTACCCCCTTATGAACTTTTCCTACTGGTGACTGAAATTTTGCAGCCCAATTATGTATTTTTGTCTACAATTATTAGAATAGAGGTAATTTGTATAGCTGGAATATAGCAGCTCTAAAAATTGGTGGGAAAGCTGTTGTCTGGCTCAGAATATTTGAGGCCAGTCCAACCCGAGATCCATAGTGGAATTTTAGCAACCAAAGAGTCGCCTTGCTCCTCCTGTACCATTGCAACACTCCAGCCATCCTAGGGCACCAGATGGGGGAGGGTGGTCTAGTGACAAGGTGTGCACAACCATCATCTTTTGAGATGGATGGATGTCATACATACTAAAGATTGGTCACAGCTGACAAACTATTTTGAGCCAGCTGTTGGTGACAAGTTCAGGATATATATAATGGATTATCATGGTTAAATATCAATAAGAACCTCTGAAGAAATGTTTTGAGTTATTTTTCAATTACATTCATATACCATATACATGATTAATCTAGGATGCTCTCAAATTGTTTCTGAGTACAATTTTTATATTGAACCCTCAACTTTTTGAGCATCTAAATTGCATTCAAGCAAAATTTTCAACTCTGTATTAGCCAGATGAATGTACAACACATTGATAGTTCCAATGACCATAATTATGAGGTGATGTTGGTAACTTAGCTACAAATCATAATAGTGTTAGCAATATAATTATTTGAGGTATGTCTATATACGTAGATCCCTGGTTATTTGCCTGTGTATCTCTCAGTTGTAACACAGGAGATTTGAGCTCTTGCTTCATTTCCCCTTGTCCTTTGTCAAATTAGTTTATGTACCTATACTTGCATTCATAATCAAATATTCAGCGAGGGTTCATGAACATGATTATACAAGTTTCTATACAAGCATCATACCTAATGAGGAATCTTCTACTTGTTGAAATGCCTTTCTCTTATACAATTGTGTTCTTTTAGGTAATTATCATTTTTTTTATTTCAGATTCATCAAGCTGTATGGCTACTGTTTCAGCAAAGAGGATCATGTGGCTTTCATTGAGCTACTCTACGAGCTCATTGTGGCACCTGGTCTCGTCATCCGAGTTGTGATTCGTTTATGTCAAACTCTCTTGCTTTTGCTCAAGTAATAATGCTTATCACTTAAGAGGTTCTAATACTAGTATATTTATTTCTTGTTTTCTTTAAAATACTTGTTTGTATATCACACAGCTAGCTATGTAACTCTTAGATAGTTGATCCAAATCAACCTGCTATGGCAGGTTGATTTGGAATGAAACTTTATGAACACTGCATCTAACAAATGCATTGTAGCATGCATAACTTCCTAATATATATATATATATACCTCCTCAATTGTGCAGGTTAAGTATAATACTAACATTAACAATCATTCTAAACTTGCAACTTGTTAGCTGAATTTCTAAATTCCAGCATAGATGTTTAGAAGATTCTAATCTGCTCAAAATGTCTTCCCTTATTTTGAATTTTCTTAGAAAAAACTTCACAATGCATGTACCCATATATCTGTCAATGTCGTGCAAAAATTGTCAAGTTATAAAATTTTCTAAAAGGAAAGATGTTATTTTGGAAACAAGAAATGGATAAGAAAATTTATTTTATGCTAAAAACCTATCCAGGTTGCACCCATCATGTTTTCATGTCATTCAAAAATATTTGATTATAATAATAATAGCAATAATTGCATAAATATTGTACATAAGATTTGAATCTGTCTCCTAAAATTTTTTGTTTCTCCAGAAAAATCACACTGCTCACGCCTGACGATATACAGCTACAATGGCGACCTCTTTACGAGCTCCACTGCCGTTTCTTCCACTGTGCTGTGGCAAAGCAAGGAATGCTGCGAGTGCCCATGTTAGTGTACATATAAATATATGTAGGCAATGCTTATTATCTGTCCACGTATTAACTATCCATGATATTGATCTGAAAATCAAGAAATCTGATATATACAGTGGGGGGAAATAAATATTCGTACACTTGAAAAATCGTATTTTAATGTATGTAAGTACACAAACTTAACAGGAAAAGTGATTTAAATTATGTATAGAGACGCATAGTATTCAAAAATACTATCAAAAGAAAATAAATCTCAATGCAACAAAAAACAATGCAACATGTTCACTTTTCGGGTGAAAAAAGTATTCGTACAAAACAATAAATCCGCATTATTTTAATTTAATACTTGGTTGAATACCCTTTATTCAGCTCAACAGATGAATACTATGCGTCTCTATACATAATTTAAATCACTTTTCCTGTTAAGTTTGTGTACTTACATACATTAAAATACGATTTTTCAAGTGTACGAATATTTATTTCCCCCCACTGTATTACTTAGTTTAGTTAGTGCATCTTTCAGTGTATAATAAAATAACTAGCTTCTTGTAGATTCTTATATATTCCAGTCAAAAATTTCTGCCTCAACAATGTACCTATAGTTGCATCCTATTTTTAAAAACTTATTTTGAGACAAGATCCTTCTTTTCTTGATATAGAGATGATATACGAAGATGTTCAGGCTAACTGTAAGTAGCTAATTCCTAAATAAAAAACTGGTTTAATTCCTTGTTTGAATGAAACTTGATTCAGTCTTTAAACGCTGAAACTTTAGCCAGGATTCTGGTGTTGATAGATATGAACTTTGCTCTCAGACAGACGGAAGGAACAATCAATTCTGTAATCCGTCATTGTCGAGCCTACTTTGCGCCTGGCACCACAGAAGAACTGCTCGAAGAGTTTGTGCCCAGACTTTGTCCCTTTGATGAGCAAATGAACCGTTCCATGAAATATTTGGACATGTTCTTGCCTGTGGTCACCCGACATCATGGCAAGCTTCCGAATTTTGGACTTTGGAAAGACTTCTTATTGGGTATGTCGAGCTACCATTTGTGAAGCACTTGAATCTTGTTTATCTATAATTAGAAAAAAGTATCTTGCTTAGTATCCACCATTTATCTAGGAAAAAAATCAGCCAAAATTCAATGTGAACAACTCGATCTTTGTTTGGTCTCTTGCGAATATCATAAATATATCAACTAATTTTTTCTTCAACTTGCTTTCAGGTTGATTGAACAAAATTCATAATCATAAAATGATATTAGAGCCATGAAGTGCTATCCTAACCATGTATTAAAATCTGCAAGTTTGTGTATCTGCTAATCCTGGCTTTGTTTTCTAGTATTTTTGAAATAGCTTTGCATGAAGTGTGTCATCTAGTGTCATTAAGTTCAAATTCATTTTCTTTTCAGCATGAATTCATTCATTCAAGTTTGTTTCATTCATGCCATTGCAGATCAAATTGAAAACAGCCCATACTGGGAGGCGTATGTCTTTGGGATCGTGTCTCGCTTGGCATGGAGAAACATAGGCATCATTGACTGGCAGAAGGATTTGCCCCTGTTCTTCACTAAAGTGAGTATGGTTACTTTTAATAAAAAATGTTATAGTTAACTCAGAGCCAATATTCTCTATTAATTTTGTTTGCTCAGTTAGTTGTCATTAATCAAGCAAATTTATAGATGTTGATATGTGAGAACTTCATTACTATTCAGAGCCTTTAAGATAATTTGGTCACTTTAACAAGTGCTGTGTATGCCAAATGAAAAAACAGCTTCATTCCTCAATTTTATTCCCTTTATAAATCGTTATCAGAGGTTATAAAGACGTGTGTAACTCTTGAGTTGATAGGTAAGTAAGAAGATCTATAAGGTAAAGATTTGTACAACATTTCATCACTACCAAGTTGCTGCGGTCACTGGGTCTACCGGTTGGCTACAGAGGCATGGCAGGCAGCGGGGCCCGCCACTGCGATTCTACCAACGTCGCCATGTTCATCGTTGCCAACCTTGTCAGTTTTGGTATTACCTAAAGTGAACCTTATGCTGCCTGAAGAATAATAGATGTTTTAGGGCAAACTTTTTACAGTTGTACCCGAGTGCAGAACATTCAACGGTCTTCAGCTTTTTAGCTTATTATAGCTCAGCTTCCTTTTTATATAATAGACTGGCTCCCTGAACACCAGTTACTTTTCTACTGCAACATGTGAATGTAATTTTTCATCTGTTCCAAAAATGTACTGATTTAACGAGAACGCATTTAATTAGCCATAATTTCACTGGTCTCATATTCTTGAATTTCTAGATTCCTCTTATATTCTTGATTCCTCTTGGACTATATTTATACATTTTTTTATGTATTCTCCTCCAGGGAGGTGGCAGCTGCTGCCAGGAGCAGCTGAGTAGGTTCATTGGTGTGGTTGAGTCTTATCTCCATCCTTCTAATTCTGGCCACTGGACATCAACTATTTTGGACATCTTCTGCAAGATCACTCTCTACTTCAATAAGAGGATTAACAGGTAAGCTGTCGCCTACACTCCAGTACATCTTTCTTGTTCTTTTGAGCAATTTTCTTGCCCTTATTTAATTTATTCACATTTTTCATCATCGAAATACTCAAAAGTATGTTTGAATTCAATGCATTTTATCATTGTAGTTCACTTTGCCTGAACAAAAACGATTTTTTTTATTGCACTCTCCCATACTTATGCCCTTATATGTGCAGGGAGCAAAGGCCTCCGAAAGAACCATCCTGGGAGAGTAAAATCTCCGAAAGTATGCATCTGACAGAGGCTGACGTAGATGCCTTTGTGGAGAGTCTCTTACCTGTGATCCTAACTGCTGTGTTTGGCAAGAGTGGCGCTGCCGACGCCTCAATCACGCTTGGTAGACTTGCTGCCCTACGAACCTCTCTCGTCATGACCAAGTTTCTGGAGCTGTCAGTATTTATACAACGTTTATATGCGTATCATTGATTGGGATTTCCAAGTTGTGCTTGTTTTGTGTGTAGCTCATTTTGCTGGTAAACTTGGTGCTCCCCTAACCTCCTCCCGTCATGATCAAGTTCTTAGAACTTTTAGTATATCAAATTTATAGGCGTGTCGTGCCTGCGAGTTTTCAGGTTTGGCTTTTGTTGAATTTATTTGTACCTTTTTTGCTGAAATACTAGCTGACCTACGAATCTCTCCTGTCATAACCATGTTCCTGGTCAGTATATGGTGATGCTTATGTTGACTATGACCTACAATTATATGAATTTCTAAGTTTTGCTTTTGTTGGCTTTGTTTGTATTTAATTTTTTAGATATTCATTTATTAACGCTTTTCTTTAAATTTTCTGCCTGTCTTTTTCTTGCATTCTCAATTCTGAAAAATTCGGCATTTCTTGACTTTAAAATCACAAAGCATTGAATTTTTCATCATAAATATTAAATTTTCATCTCTATTGTGGTGTAATTGCTTGCATTCACCTTGTTCTTGATTGAGTGAATTGATGTCCATTTATGTTGAGTTAGCTTATAAAACTAAATGGACAGCTAATTAGGTATATAAGCATATTCTTAACATGGTTATTATCACTTCTTGACTATCTTACACCTACGATAATACTCGTAAATATGTTCACTTGCACCGATGAAGAGTACACAGCTCAGGTTGACATGTACATAGATCAATGCATTTATTGTATGCTTAGGATGTCATAGACGTCACTAACCTCCACTACTGCACAGGATGTACCCTGCGCTGTCCTCGAGCTCAGAGCCGCAGCGCCTGCAGTCCGTCTTGCAAACGGGAGTGCTCACTGCTCTTTCTATCGTCACGGGAGGCTCAGACTTTCCGGCAGGCCCTACGCACATCCTACCTCTCCTGCACCTGCTCCTCCCTGGCATTGACCCTAATGACATCACTAAAACTATGGTCAGATATCATGGTTCTTGTCAGCAATTCATTAAACGGTGATCAGGGTACCAAATGCGCTCTCGGACACCTGTAAAAACAGTGCACTTCTTACCTCCCTGATTGACCTGACCTCCAGCAACCTCTAAAACTAGGCAGAAGGCCCCTGATTGGCCTGCAGCAACCTATAAAACGGCGATCAGCACTCCACTTAATCTTCGCTAGGTTATGGACTCGCGCGGAAGATTCTGTCAATGTTATTAGAAACGACTATAATTATTTACATTTATGAATTCGATATTTACTATGGAACTTGTTTCCCATTGCCTTTTTTGCGACTTTTCCTTGACGTGGAAAACCTCAACCAATTGTGACCTATGAGGCCTGTAAGTTTGGCCGATATTGCGATTTATTATTGTTGTATTGATATTGCGATTTATTTGTTGTTAATTGTAAAATTTTGTGATGCAGGCCACCTTTCAACTTGTGACAACTTTTGCAACTTTGATTCCAATCGCGGACTGCTCATCAGCTGCATCTGACCCTAACCTCAACTTGACTGAGGTGAATCATTGTATTACATTATTCAGCAAAACACTTTTTAGGTAAATTTTTATATCAGTTAACATAATAAATCAATGTTTTCAATCAATTGTCATTGCAAAGGATAAAATTAATAGCTTGCATTCTATTACTGCCGTCTTGTTGCATATATATCTTTGCAATAATCGCAAAAATGGATCTAATTCTTAATAATTGAATATTTTATTACTAGTTGTAAACAAGAGGTTGAAATTCTTTGGGTGTTGGTGCAGGTGGAAATGGAGCTCTGCCATCAGAGCGCAGAAGTTGGAGAATTCCTGCTGATGTTTCTGGAGCGATGTTTCTGCGTGGTGGAGAGCTGTGTGAGCGCTGAACAGCAAACCTTGCAGCCCTCACAAGCAGACTTCGGTGGATGCCAACACGCACTCATGAGCAGAGAGGAAACGCTCATTGAGGCTGGCATGTCCTTTACCATACGAGCAATATTCCAACAGTCACATCCTGAGATAGCTAAGGTGGGTCAGCTTCCAACAGGATATTCATCCCACTCTCTATTTTCATCTAAAATGACATTTTTCTTTTACTGTTTACTTTTTTGTATGTGAACTGTTTTACGTTTGAAATAGACTTGACTAATTTTTCACTTTTTCATTGTTAGTGCCCTTTTCATACCAGGAGCTCCAGTGTTCAAATGGTACAAATATTGATCTAGTTATTATTAAGTTATGCTTTCATGCGAGAATCTGGACAAGTGCAAAAATAATATCTATAGTTTAATTCTCTTGGATATTGACAAATTTACATTTTTGCACATAAACGTTAATACGATATACACGTTTGTTTTGCTGCAGATGTTAAAGTTAGCTTCTTTTCTTTTGTGTCTTGTGTGCATGTCACCAGAATTTGGTACCTCAATTTCACGGTGTTGATTTTGGTTCAGTTGCTGGTGCGGCGCCTGGCGTCGTATGCCATCGAGAGGACACTTGAGACGGGCGTGTCGGGAAGGCTTCTCGCCAACATATGTCGCGCTGCTGCCAGGGTAAAATACATGACATATTGGTTTCCCAACAATATGTATTTTTGAATCTCTCACATTTATTTTGAATATAGCTGCCCGTGAGTTTATGATTAATACTGCTTCGTAAGCTCAGTTTTTAAGTTCAAAATTGATCACAATTTAATGGCTAGTAAAGCCTCTTCAAATGTTGCATATAAATTCTCTTCTGTAGGACTATTGCGTCGTTGGAATTTAATATCATGAGTTGAGAGTGCATTTATTTTTGTTAATTGTGCCTAATGCTAGATGAACGAATATGTTGACATTGTAATATCTAAGGAAATACGAGTTACTGCTAATAGCTCTTTAGTTTTTGAGAGGTAAATGGGAAATTTTATTAAACTTGAACATGCCTATTGCATCTAATAAATAATATGTAAAAGACCTTTGCCTATGTCGATCTTTTTTTAGGTAGTATTGTTTATTTACACTCATTGTTAGGCTGCTTATAAGCCCTTGTTTCTTTTGACATTAATCTTGGAACTAACTGCGATAACTATTTCAATTGCCACTGGAATAACAATATAAATTATTTTGTACAGGCACAACCTGAACTGGTGCTGTCAGCGCTGGTGCCACCGCTCACCCGACAGCTGGAAAGCCTCCTCAAGTCTGAATCTGTTCTTCACGATGAAACACCTGATAATGAATTCATGTTCAACCTGCTTCTGCTGTCTGAGGTTGTTTGCTCTTTTCAACTTATTTTGATCGCCTCGCATTCAAGCTGCTTCGTCTTTCTGAGGTCTTTGGCTATAACTGAGTAATATAGGTAATGCAAAATGCGAGATTTTATATAAATTTATTGATGGGACGTGGTCGACTGTTGACTTATGACTCCTCCTTCCGACAGGTGCTGTCGTGTCGTTGTGACGTGGCCGTGCAATATGTGCACGTCGTCATGCCTGTGCTGGAGGGCGCCCTGGGTGTTGTGTGCTTGTCAGCTCAGAAGATGGCCGCGACATTGTATGGCAACCTGCTCGCCTCTCTCGCTACCTCCTCACCTGTTGATTTTTGCAGCTTTACTAATGATTGGAACGAGCCTTACTCTTCCTTCTTACCCATTAGAGTAAGTTGCCGATGTATGGAACGGAACTCACTTCTTACCCATTATATCTGCCAATTATTGCCATAAATTTTACTTCACTTTAATGCCCTATTGGCTGCATAGCTCGTACGCTGCTCGTTACGACTGTGAAGCTCTTCATTATCTGAAGCGTTCAGTGCCTGTATAGTAACCTTGTGTCCTTGTTTACTTGTAATTTTATCTCTCCATCACCTTTTAATTAAACATTGCGATGCTGGCAGTTTTTGTAAATTAGCCTAATAATGCTTGTATTATTTGTTTTTGTTTTTTTGTCAAATTGAACCAGTGAGAGAATTACTTCAATCAATAAATGTTTTATTTTGAGAATGGATAAAATGTGAAATGAATGGTCATAAGGCAACCATATGCTAAATTCTCCCAAAAAATCAAACATTAGATGTATATATTTATCATCATGTATTTAATAATTTTTATACAAATATAGTATGTATGTAAATGTTTTTCAGCACTGGGGAGCCCTGATTAGTGGTGGTTGGTCAGCGATGAAGGTGAAGTGGGTGCAGCCTGGGCCAGAGGAGAAGGCAGCGCTAACACTTGTGCTCAACTCTTTCCTGCTACCCCACCTTGCTAAACTGCAGGCCGCTGCTCTCAACCTTGCATCTGTCACCAAGTATGTTGTACATCTCACCAAGTATGTTGTTGTACATCTCACAAAGCATATTGTTGTACATATCACTAAGTTGGTGTTGCCTTTTATCTGTTGACATTGCGTTGATCTGTTAATATTGCATTGATCTCTTAACGTTTCATTGATCTGTTGATATTGCATTGATCCGTTAATATTGCATTTATTTGTTGACATTGCATTGATTTGTTGACATTGTGTTGCAGAGAAGAGCTGAACCTCTCCCTGCTCATCGTTCAGGAGTCCCTCAACGCTGGCCCTGTGTTGCCGCTATGGCAGGAAGAACCCATTCAACTGTAAGCAACTCATTCCTGCTCTGTTGTTGTAATGTTCATTTTCATGAACATTACAACACATTTATTCACATGTTTTAGATGATTAGGCAATAAGTCATCCAGTCTCCCAGATCATCTTGCTAAAAGTGGATAAGGCGTAGTTACTCTGAAGATTTCCTCTCTTTGAGAGGGTTTATTGGTTAACGTACGTGTGTGGTTATGTTCCTCACCTTATAATCATAATTTTCTAGTGCAATACTTGGAGACACCATCTCAATAATAATTTTGTGAGGAAGAAAGGATAATAGGTTTTGCATTTTTTGTCAAATAAAATGAAGGGGAGTGAATGAAGTACATCTCATGAATATATGTCTTCTAAACCATTCGTTCCGTGCATGTTATTTAATATATTTTAAAGAGAAGACTTTACTTTATTAAAACGTCTTGAAGAATGAACCTGCATTCCTGATGAATCTATACCTCTATAACAAAAAATATATATGTATGATATACTGCAACAGCACCCTTGAGATGTTCAACATGCTTTAGATAAGTAAAACTCCTTATCTGTTGCAAGTGCTGCCCAAGGATATGATGTTCGAATTTTATGTGTTTTCTTTCAAAATTTTGTCTCTCTTGCTGTATTCTTTTGCCACAGGTGAGCTTGCAACCATTAAAATTATGTTCCTTATATATCAAATCGACTTTTTCAATATTTTGCTCTAAATTTTTGCTCAAGGATATTGGTTTTTCCACAGATATTTCAACGTTTCATGTTCCACAGAGAGATTTCAAGTGCCCCAGAAAAACCACACTATCTTATTTTGAGCGAGCAAGATGTGAGCATAGAATTGGACATCAACGGTAAGCCTTCCAACGTGCGCCTGGCCATCGCTGACGCTGTCCTGGACCTGGTATACGCCATGCTGGGTGCTGACTCTGACAACACCAAAGCCTACACCTCCATTGTCAATGTGCGTTCAGTTCTTGTTTATTTTATTGTACTCGTAATGACCAAAGATGCCCTATCCTCTGTAAACGCTATTAACTATTGTGCTGATTGAGTAATAACAGGCTCCTTTCTTAAGAACTGGATGTATCAAAAAACTTTTTTTGTCATAAAAATGCTGTTGGTTCCCATTTTGCACGATATATTAGCATCGTGAAATTTTGGTACTTTAGTAGTTTCCGTCGTAACTTTAATCATTCAATGCTTTATTGAGTGAGGTCACGATAAATCTTCCTAAGCACACAACCTATAACAAGTACAAGAATCGACGTCAGGACTAACCAGTCCTATCCTTCAATGCTGAAGATACTATATTATACTATACTATAACTAGGCCGAAAATTCACAAGCGCAAAAATGTGCGGTGTTGCAGATCCTGTGGAGTGTAGCGTTGCTGCACTCGCTCAAGCGGGTAGACTTTGAGTCGCGATGGCGCAACCTGAGCCAAGTGCAGCGCATGCTACGCAACAACCTCGTGGGTCCTGAACAACATTGGCATAGGATGCGTCATGTCATAGTGCAACGTGCGCACCTTCAGCACCTCTCACGCACCCTCGAGTTTATTGAGACGTTGCCCTTCACTAACACTCACAAGAGGATCATGGATGCCGGCCTCAAGCTCTCAACCAGCAATTACAGTCAAGTGAGACCAAGCAGGCTTGTTTTTCTCATGTTCGTTCATATGTAATTATTTTAACACATGTTCCTCATTCCAAATCATTTACAAAAAGAAATGTTTAATTTTGTACGTCTTGAGTGTGCATATTAAATTTGCCCTCCATAATTTTTGCCTTAGATTGATCAAGGTCAGCAAACTAATCTTTGTATTTATACGCGAGTACCTATATCTAGTTATACCTGCCTGTTCCTGGTGCATAAATTTCACCAGATTAAAATGATAAATATTGTCATACGCGTTTGGTTTATATTCAATCATTTACCATGTGAACCGAAAGGACTATTCCCCTTAAATACAATGACAGGTTACACGATTAATATACTGTTATAATATATATCATGATTAATATACATGTATATCATGATTGATATACCTATTAATATATTCCTCTCACTTGTCTCACCAGGTTCGTAAAGGGGGTCAGCAGCTGCTACGGAATTTCTTCGCCCAGTTCCCCAGTAGCTGTGAGCTGCTGGTGCCACAGCTGGTACAAAACCTCGCCTTGGATCCCAAGCAGCACCACAAAACCTTTAAAGGTCTTCATATTGCAGATTATTTTATTTCAACGCCGTTGTTTATTCAATTTATTAATAATTATTTTGTGCATTCAGTGAAATTGAAATTGCTTTATTTAAATTTAACTCGGCTTAAATTTAAGATGAATTTTAAAAATGGCTTTATTATTGTTTGATTTGTAGTACGTAGTAGAATTTTTAGTTGAATTGTTTGAAATTCAGTGACTTTACAAATTGTAGTGTAAATTTCAATAAAATGTGTGATCATGCCCAAGCATGGAATAAAGCTTGAAGTATTATGTATCATTACAAATTGGCTATTTTTAGCAAAATTTGGTTCTAATATGAGAATTTTATCTAAGCTATTGTGAGCAGGATTTTGTTTTACCACAAGCTCATTGTTCAGGCACGTTATTTGTGTTGCTGGGAGCGAAGTGTAAAGGCTTGGTGGTGAAGCAGAACTGGGATTCGATGCTGGCCTTGTGGCCCGCGATCCTGGCTGCCCAGCACTCGGAGAAGCCTTCCATCTCCAGCCTCCTCTCACAGCTACTCGACAATCTCCTCACCGGCTTTGAACTTGTCTACCTTGAACAGCAGGTCTCGTTAGCCTTGTCTGCCTTGAACAACAAATTTAGTTTGTCTTACATGCTTTGAACAACAGGTCTCTTTAGCCTTGTCTACCTTGAACAACAGGTTTAGTTTGCCTCTCATGCCTTGAACAGCAGGTGTCGTTAGATTTGTCAGCTGTGAACAGAATGGCTCATTAGATTTGTCAGCTGTGAACGGAAAGGCTCATTAGATTTGTCAGCTGGGAATAGAATGGCTCATTAGATTTGTCAGCTGTGAACAGAATGGCATATTAGATTTGTCAGCTGTGAACAGAATGGCAGATTGGATTTGTCAGCTGTGAACAGAATGGCTCATTAGATTTGTCAGCTGTGAGAAACAGTCTAGTTCACTTCTCATCGCTTTGATCATTTTGTTCAAATTTCAAAATATTAAAAAAAAAGCTCTTATATATCTAAACTTCTACCTCAAAATAATCTCATATATATCTAAGACGGATTATACAGTTAATCATCGGCCTTATTAAAGTTAAATGAAGATAGTAATGAAAAGCTAAAAATGTTAGCTGATTTTGTCAAGTTTTACATGTACTGTCGCCTTCGCCAGGTCCCCGAGTCAGTGGTAAAATTGTGCCAGAAGATCGCACGGCAAGTTGGCTTTAAAAGGGATGTTAGTGAAGTCGAGTCAAGCAAGCAGTTCGTTGAAAAAAACAAGCACCAGCAGGTGGACACCTACAACAAACTGGTGGAGAACATTGCTCAGCAGTTTCAGAGCGGCAAACTGTAAGACTTTCATCCTTGCATCATTTCATTATTTCAAGTATGAACACTTTAAGTTAAGGAAGCTTAGTGGAGAAAGATGAACTAAATAAATTTCAGCATTGCTTCAACTTGTTCAATCATCACTAATTTCAACTAAGCACTAGCTTATTCGAAGTCACTGCTATTTTCATAAACTTCTTATTCTCTAACGACAGGATTTTTAATAGGTTGACCGCTTGTGACGTGCCTTGCCTTGTAGTAGTCTCCTTGGATATGTTGCCACAAGCCCGTTGAAAAAAAAGGTAATTAACCTCGCGCTTTGGTAATACTCGCAATATTTAACAGCACTCAAATATGTTACAGGCATTGGCGCCACGAGCAGTTGGCTGTATCCATGCTGGGTATACTCGTTCGCCCAGACCTTCCCTACCCGGCAGCGGCAGTGCGCAGTGTCACCCACGCACTCCTGCACCACAACATCCACGTCAGGAAGGTAATATACTTTTTCCGTCGTGGCATAATCTCGATATTTGGATCCTCGTTTGAGTGAATTTATTTACTGGCCCTGTAAGTAATGAGCGCGGGGGTGTTCTAGATAACCGTTCTTGTTGATTGTGTTTCTAGATAATCTGTTCCTGATGATTCTGTTGCTAGATCACCTGTCTCTGTTGATTGTGTTGCTAGGTCAACTGTTCCTGTTGATTGTTTCCAGATCAACTATTACTGTTGATTGTGTTGCTAGATAAACTGTTCCTGTTGATTGTGTTGCTAGATCAACTGTTCCTGTTGATTGTGTTGCTAGATCAACTGTTCCTGTTGATTGTGTTGCTTTGTCAACTGTTCCTGTTGATTATGTTTCTAGATTAACTGTTCCTGTTGATTGTTTCTAGATCAACTATTACTGTTGATTGTGTTTCTAAATCAACCTTTCCTGTTGATTGTGTTTCTATATCAACTGTTCCTGTTGATTATGTTTCTAGATTAACTGTTCCTGTTGATTGTTTCTAGATCAACTATTACTGTTGATTGTGTTTCTAAATCAACCTTTCCTGTTGATTGTGTTTCTATATCAACCGTTCCTGTTGATTGTGTGTCTAGATCAACTGTTTCTGTTGATTGTGTTTTTACATCAACTATTCCTGTTGATTGTGTTTCTTTGTCAAATGTTCCTGTTTATTGTATATCTAGATAAACTATTCCTATTGATTGTGTCGTGAATCCATTAAATTTATGCCACGAACTCATTCAATCGGAATAATCAAAAATATATTGTGGTTAACAGTAAATTGTGAATTAGGACGATATTTTAGTTATTTGTGTAATGATTTATTCGGTGTAAGCAATTGACGGATTTGTTGTTTCTCTGTACTCCGAGACTGCACCAGTTATACCATATTTTTCTCAGATGGCCGTTTTATACCTGCCAAACGTTCTGCGAAACTTGAAACGCGCTCATAAAAAGGAGCTGCTCTGCCTACCGCCAGACGCTCAGGATAACAAGTCCCTTCCTGTGCTTCAAAAGTTTGCTCCGAGCGTCAACAGGGACGACAACAAGTTAGTGTTGCTCTGACATGCCTCACTGCAGCCTTGCTGGGATGTTCCCTTCTGGGCTGCATTGACTTGAGGAGTTTACTTTCTTGTGAAAGTGCATCTCACACATCTCCCCTACTAGTACTACTACTATTTGCATCTCATACCTGAACTCGAAACTTAATATTCTCACTTTATGCTGTTACTGTTAGAACATCAAATATTCTTTGGACACGTAATTTTACTCTGAGACCAGGCTTAGGCTAAAAAATTGTCGTATATAAATCAAATTTGTGATGATTGAACCTTGCTTGCGCTTGTAATGTAAATTTTACCTTAGCCTGCAAAGCGAATTCGAAGTTCGAAACTTCGAAGTGCTTAGTTCAAATTTAAAAACTTTAAAGGTCTCCTACCCTAATATTACCCTAAGTATTAAATATTAATTATACTCTGCATTTGAACCAAATAATCTACTTTGAACGAACTGTGATGATTGTTACACTATGATGACTTGGCTGCAGGTTTCTACAGTACGACGCAAAGTTCAGTGACATGACGGAGGAAGAATACAACTCGCGGCAGTTCGTACATCCCACCTACTTGGGCTTCACCTGCTGGCCTCGGTACGTCTAGGCTTCATGGTGCTCTTGCGTTAATTCTTGTATTTTATACTGGTTCTAGTTGTATCCTCGAAAATGTGGTCTTGATCCTTCGCTCGTGTATCCCCTAAAGCCGGTTGTTTTTGTTTTGTTGTATTTATAAAACTTATCATTTTTTACAAAATATATTTATATATATATTTTTTATCCTGTTTAAAGTTTAAAATGTTGAGACAAATCCAATACTGTGCTTGTTTTGCAGTAGATTATCACAGTAATTTTGTAATCAAATACTTATTTTTGTTTGCAGAGAAGTGTACGTGTACAGTCCAGCTACCCAGCAACCGCCGTTGGATCGCCCTACAGAAGAACTAAGTCCAGCTGAGCTGGAAATTTACCTCTTCTTCTCTGACGAACAAAAGATCCAGAAGCTGATTGATCTTTTCACCCTTGAGGAGCAGAGAAACATTGTTGAAAGATTCGATCAGAGAAAGATGATGATATGGAAGGTCTGCAGATTACATCGCGATCTGTGCACTTGATTATAATTACGATGTTAACTAATTTATACTATTCCTTCTGCATGTTTGAATATTCTCTCATTCATTATCTTTTATATCTTGAATCTTAGATCTCGCTTATCTTGCCTCAAGTTCTAGGCTGAGAGGCTGAGAAGTCTCTAAAACTGCAATGCCTGTATAACTAATGCGTTTGTAACTAGTGTATTGTCATACATTGAGACCGTCTCTATTCGGCATATCGATGTAACTAGAAATTGACTTTCATTCGTCACAAGAAACATAAATATTTTCTATTTAATAATAAATTTTTGTTTTGAGGTGGCTCCTCTTCCCATTCATCTCCAAGGAGCGCTCATTTTAATGCTTAGAGCCGTAGTACCAAACATTTATAAGTTCGTAACTCCAGTCATCCAATCACCGAGGGCTTTTCAAGCTAAACCCACCAATCTAGCAAGTTCTTTTAATACGGCCCCAGGTTGTTCATCGTGCCTCTAATAAGTATTTTGTTCCAGGGTGTGTTCAGAAACTATGGCCCATGCCTGCTGCCGTTGATACGCGGCCATCTTCTGAGACTGGCCGATGACACCGCTGAAGCGAGTCAGCGATGCGCCTCCGAGATCCTTGCTGGTCGGTGAACCTCGGAATCAGTCTTTAGTAATAAGGTCACATCAAATGCCTGTATGATTTCACTGACGCAATGTTGGCTTATTGCATGACCATGTTTTGATAGTGAATTATGCGTGTTGTGACCGAAATGTTTTCCTACAGGTTTGGTGCGCGCTACAAAACATTGGCCGTACGCTGCTTGGAAGGACGTTATGTCTCTAGCCACTGAGACGCTGACTCTTGCCTTCTCCAAGATGTCATCAGATGCCACTGACAACTGGTACAGGGCAATGACTAAGATCAGCATGGACAGAGATGCCAACCTATTTGCACCTCTCGTCGAGTTCCTGGTCAACATTCCAGACATTGTCTCTTCCTCATCGTTCAGTGTGCAGTGGTTAGTTTTTGTTTTGGGAATTTGATTACTGATCAAACAAATTCCTTTTTATATGCTGCCATCTGGAATGATTTTTATACGACAACTCGTATAACCTACCATGTAATTTTTTTCTACTAGCAATTTTTTGGATAAAATATATTTAATGGTCAACGCAGAACTTGTATGCAAACTATTATATGCACTTTTGTGGCCTAAGCTGCTAATTAGCATTGGGTCACTATGAGAATAATCCTTTGACTGGCAAAACTGACGAAACTGATAGAGCGCGCCTTGATACATTCTGATAGTGCCTAGTTTAATTCAACATCCCTACTGAAATTTGCAGTACCCCACGTTCCATATATAATATTCCTTTGTGTTCAGTCGGCTGTTCGTGTGCTCGTCGATGTTGAGCCAGCAAGAGTGGAGAATCTTGAATCTGCAGCCGCGACTACTGCAGCAGCTGCGACCTGCTCTCTCACATCCCTACAAGGCAGTCCGGGATCGTGTCAGCACGTGAGTGCTCCATGTTATACAACACGCAATTTATTGAATGCTTTGCGTATTACTTCTCTTAGGTTATTAATTTCTCTAATAATATTTATTATTTTGGTTCTCAAAGAGACGAGTGTGTAACTAATGGATGCATGAGGCGCTGTCGGATCCTAGGCATCTCGAGTTTATCTTCACCACTTCGTCATCTTGGATGTCTAAATGAATCTGATGATACAATTCACTCGCTTGACAATTTTTTTTTCTAATACTCGCGTTTTTCATGAATTATTATCTCCAAAGAGCTGCTCTTAATGTGTTAATGTATCCGTTATGTAATGTCACACGAGTAAGATACATAACACATAGCCTGCTATCCACAGGGTTCTATACAACGTCTTCTTTCTGAGTACGGCGGATGTTTTCTACTCCGAGTCTCGGGGCTTCTCACTGCAAGTTCCAGAATCTTTAAACCTAAACAGTTTTGTAGAAGACGTCCTGACTCAGCTTGGTAGCTTGCAAGAATACTCGGGAGGAAATAGCAGCGGTGAAGGCTTGTCACTCGTGATGGGTTCTGAGCCCAGGGATGGCACTTCTCCTCAGGACTCCTTACTTCAGCACCTGGTGCCAGCCGAGGTCTTAGTAGGCGCTTCGACCTCTCAACATGGAAGGTAATTATTTGGATCTTTATACTCATAGAGGATGAATAGATATTGAAAGAGACATTTCCTTTGTTTCTTTGATGCTCTTCATTTCACATACCAGCGTTGTCCACATTGGGAAAAATATCTTTTACTCGAAGCTTTATTCTTTGGGACTGAATCAATTAATGCTTGACTTATTGTGGAGTTTCCCTCAAGGTTTCAAATTCACACTCTCTGAAGCGAAAACTTTACTACTTACGATAAAAATTCATTGGAGAATGTTTCACGTTACCTACGGTCCAATTGAGAAGTAATTACAGACTATATTTCCTTTAACTAATCATTTGTACTGTGGCAGTGACGCGAGGATAGGCGCTACGACAGAGGATTATCCAGCGTGCGAAGATGCCTCTATCGACGTTCCGCGAGACACGTCGAGTTATACCGCAGGAGAGACGACCGCTGAGAGCTCGTCCCTCATCCCTCCGATCGTGACGTCGTCACCGCAGCTTGTTAGCTCTTCCTTTAATATCTGTGGGGGTGATAACGATGAGCGCAAGAACGCCTTCAGGATCATTAACACCATGTGCTCGTTCGTGCAAATTATGAGCACTCGCTACTACTCCGCAACGCCACTTCCTCTTTACAAGTGAGATACTAGTCTCACTTCAGTCAATTTGAAACTTCGTCGTTTTTAATTAACTAACTAATTAATAATTTAAAGATGCGCTTCAGCATGACCATTGTCCGTACTATCAAAACTCGCCTAATTACACGTATAGCAGCCAATTTTTTTGTCTGTGATTTTGGGGTTTATTTTGAAAAGCCATCAGTAATTGTCTGATTATATTCTATAGTACGGCCCAAGAAGAATAAGACGATTGTGTTACTATTACGTATTATAACTCAAAATAACATATTGTGTGGATAAACTTTTTGAGCAGATTCCTAGGCGCTTTGTGTCAACTAGAGAGCGTTGACAGTGAACAAGAAGTGTGCAGCAACTGTGTTTCTGCGCTCTGCACGATGGGACAGTCTCTTCTGCAGCAGCAGCATCTTTTACCTCTCATTCAGCGTCTACAGGAAATAACCGAGTACAGGTAAGCGTAACTTGACCATTCCTGGAACCTTTATTCTGCATTAGTATCGTGAGAACGATTATCAGAACTTTAATGCGCGGCGTGCTTCTAAGCTTCAAATAGTGATGCTATAGCAACACGCAGATTGTGGGTGCCTATAGTGATGCAGTTGTAGAATGTTCTTAATATCCTGATGGTGATGCAAGTTTAACATGCAGATGGTGGCGTGCCCGAAGTGCTGCCCTGGGAGTGCTTCAAATGGTAGTGTTCCACAACGCCCTCACCATGATGGCTTGTGACGGTGCGCCGCAGCTGGTGCTGAAGGTGGTGCTTGCTCGTATCAAAGATGAACGGCTTGAGGTGCGCAACATGGCTTCCCAAGTTCTCTCCAGTGCGCTGCACATCAATTTTGTGCCCAACTCCACTGAGATCAGGGTAAGTTTTGTTATCTTGTTGCATCCAGCTTTGTCTGGTGATGGTCCCTAAATGCCGATTACTTCCAATCAACTTGAGCTTTACTGTTATGCCACTCGTGTACGGCTGATATTCGATCTGCTTCAGTACTGCCTTAAAAGGAGATTCTATCTAGTGTGCATTCCCTGGAATTCCCCAGTGAAATGTATTATGCTTTCTGACTAGCACAATTTTGTCTAATGACCCGACGTAATAAATATTTGCTAATGAGCCCAATCTCCTCTGATTACTCAAGAAACTATTGTTGTTACCAGCCCTAGTTTTTCTGGTAACCCAGCACCATTTTTATGAAATTAGGAGAAGTTCACGCGGGAGTTGCGCAAGGCTACGCGCAAGTCCACCAAGATCTGGAGCAGCGAGCGCGTGGTGGAGGTGCACGGAGCGGTGCTGGGGTTGGCGGCTTTCGTCGAGAGTGCGCCCTACAGCGTGCCCGACTTCCTGCCTCAGGTCCTCTGTACCCTCGCCTCCTGCATCAACCTTCCTCAGCCTATTGCTGTGAGTTCTGCTACAGCCAATTTAACTCAGCTAGCTTCCCCTTATTTGTTCAATTCGTTTTTATCATGAGTTCTACGTCAATAATCCCACACCATTTCGCCCTGGTGGCGACGGCTTGCGTGTTTCCATGATACGCGAGGCAATGAGATCTCAGATTCAGTTATGTCCTTTTGTCTCTGGCGTCGACTCCTGACAAGCTACGACGTTATACCCGTCGTTTCGGTGGCCACTGGCACTCGTTTGAGACGCGGTCACCTTACGTCGCTCAGACGAACTCTTACGTGAACTTAGGCCTGGTCAGACGGTTTTGATAATCATAAATGAGCTGGGTTTAGCGACGGACTCGATACCTTTATCTAATTCACTACTGCATTTTCAAGCTCAAAATGTATATAACACCCATATCTCCCATGTTATTGTCGTTCGATTGTGCATCGCACGCATCATTTATATCAAATTTGAAGGCATTTCTGCTTAGCCGAAAATTTTTAATGTGAAACTATGGCTGTGAGACGAGTAATGCACGATGGAGGAACACAAATACTCTACTTTAAATTAACGCGTACGTCGATTTTAGTTTCGAGGCAGCTATGTATTGATTAATTATCAAGGCCCTGGTGATAAAAGTGTTTGTTTTCATGCACGATTGATCCGACAGGGAAGCATTCGGAACAGCCTGAGTAACTTCAGACGCACACACCACGACAACTGGGAGGAACACAAACAGCACTTCTCATCAGAACAATTGGACGTTCTGAACGACCTGCTGCTGTCGCCTTCATATTACGCCTGAAGTATCACTCGTAATTAACGGCCATTATGCACCCACGTCTTACGTGCTGCAGCTGTCGTCTCCTGTTCGGTGTTCCTGTGCTGGTCATTTCTGCCTGGTCTTACCTATTGTACAGGAATTGTTACTGAGGCTCGCCGTGAAGGGGCCTCAAACGTGATCACGTAAGGTTTGTGACGCAAAACTAGGAATTAAATCAATAACCCAGTAAATATTTCCAATTTACATTGTTATCTTCGATCGTCTGAAAGATCGTAGAATTATTCACTGTAACGGTTATTTACGTAACATGGTCGCATGTTTGACGGCCTAAGCCCTTCTTGTGTTAACCTCTGATAATCTATAGCCAACGATGATGCCTTTTTGTTGATGACCATTTTTTTCAGGCAATGAGCAGATTTGTGAAGAAGTTGAAGGCCGTGTTCTTAGTTTGCTTATACCGTTTCTATGAACCGTTATACTAATTATTCTTGGTGTGCTATTGATTATTTTCTACATTGTTTTCACAATGGATAATTTTAGGGGCTAAATATAATACCTGGTATTACTAGATAATCATAGCACTATATTCTGTGGACTTGACTGGCCTAAGAAGTCTTTGTAATGCTTGTCTCACGTTTAGCTTCTTTGTGACAAACTTGCTTGTTCTCTTTTTTTACTCGTTGAGATAAGTTATTTCACTTTTCTGAACTGCTATTGATTATAGCTTCCTATTGTTTTATCGGGATATTTCTAATCTTGATTTCAGCTCTGAATGTCTGATTTAGATATTATGTTCAAAGGAATAAAATGAGAATTGACATGTGTTCTCAGTGATCCAGGGTTGTGCGCGACACGTCAAAATGAGAGCTGCTTACTTACGAAATGTAACACTGCATCAGGATATACTTGCTCTTTCGGTTGAAAGTAACAAACACGATTCGCAAAATTAAAAAAAAATTCATTACAGTTCGTATTTCTAGTCAATGAACAGCAAATCTAGAAATTTCGGGCAATTAAAATATCTCTTTAATTAACCAGAAAAATATGTATGAATATTCCAAGTTTAATCCGAAAAAACATCCTGATAATTTTTGTCTTCGATGATTGAAACCAAATGATTGATGGAAGCTCAGATTTCCCAACACGTTGGAATGAGCGTGCCGTTTTACCTTGATGTCATCCTAAGGATGTCATTGCGTGGCATTCTTATTGGGAAAGGCAGCCCCCTAGGCTGACAGGCTTGAACGCCGCAAACTTTCTTTGGATAATAATGAGCACTGACGAGGCCTAAGGAATATAATCAACGTATCAGTTCATTGCACGCAATAAATCGGGACAGCAGCACAAGGGTGCATAAAAATAACTTGCAATATCAAAGAGACGATAACGCTTGCTTAATATCTTGATTGTTGGCTATACTAAATCTTGCAGTGAAAAAGCTATGTAGTAATTCAAAACCTTGACAATTCTCTAAAAAATTAGAATACATAACGAAACAAACTGAAATTTGCTCGCTGTTGACGCATCTGAATGAAAACAATGCCAGCGGCAAAAGAAAGTCCGTTCATGGCCGTGTGTAAATTTCTATTCAAACCATTGTAACCAAGATAACAAAACTAACTAGAGTATTTAAATTGCTAGTACCCAAGCGCATGCAGCTACAGTTGAACTAAAGGAAACTAAATTCTTACAACAAGAAAAGCAATTGTTAAATAAGTCGACCTACCAAGCAGGCAGGTGTTCCAAATACAGTGGATTTACACGAATCCGGAACTTTGAAGAGAAGGAAATAAATTTAAATGCTTGAAGACATAAATCAACTTGTCGTCATCCAATTCCACTAGCAAACAAGGAACAAAAGATATCACCAACTTGTTTAGATGCCATGAGCAAATAACTAGTGTAAGGCCTGTGGCGTTGAAATAACGTCGATTAAACGCTTTTTCAACGTCATTGGCCAAAAGGGAGAGGAGTACATGTCCAGTTAAAATTGGTAATCTAGGTGTGATGTCAACAACCTTGAAGATGCTATGAGGCATGAAAAAATAATTTTCTACTGCGAGATATATGATCGTACAAAGCACGCGCTAAGGAAACAAAACGAAAGCTTTAATTAATGTAAAGGAATAATTCCAACACTTAAAACACGAAACTTCAATTGATTATTCGCATTAGTTACGAAGCCCCAACTAATCCTGTTTACGTAACCGATTAAATATATCAAAGGACTGCTGCTCGCGTCTAGAGGAAGGGACGGTCTAGGAGTTTCCCGTTTAGAAGCCACAACACTTAGCCACTAACTATATACAGGAGCACAAAATAATTTAATATGAATAATCTAGAAGCTTCTCTTGATGATCTGTATAAGGCGCGCGGAAGGAAGTGTGGGACGCGTAATCATTATTATGTAGTTATGAAAGCCTACAATCAAATAGAGAACATCTAATTATTAAAGGTTTATAAGAAATTCTACGTTCTATAAGAAAGGCAGCATTACGAGCGTGTAGAACCTAGGCTCCGGACATACTTTGTCAGGCATGTTTCTCTCACGCATCACCGTCTACAAAACACATATTTAAAAATTCGCTCAAGGCTTAACTTTTGCATCGATTTCACATAAAACAGTTCTGAATCTGAGCCACAAAGGAAGTTAACTAATAACTTTATAAAAAATTATATCCTAACCATCATAGCGTCGTTCAAAAAAAAAAATTAAAAAAAAAGTTTTGCCCAATTTTCTAACACGCACATGTGTTTTTTTGCACGATTCTCTAGCACGCACATGTGTTTTGCTTGCCAATTCACGACTTTAATAATCACAAGGACGATTTCTACGCTCTGGGATTTCTCACTGGAAGCGTTTCCGTACAAGTTAATAAATCTCTACTTCACAATGGACTGCAGGACGCGCGGAAGCGCTCATGGCTATCTACATATATTCTGCCTACGGCCTATGCTACACTTAGGAAAATGACAGGTCACATTGTCCAATTAGTGAAACACTCTCTCACCCACAACACGTGCGGAGATAACGTAGCGTTGATACGCCCTTCAGCTGGGTTAGCATGCCCCACAAAGGGCCAAGGACAATGTCTCGGTCATTTCTCTCAGTGAAGTTTTATCCAACGCAGCGTTTTCTCTTATCAACACTCGGATCCTGACTGCACTAAACAATACAATACACTTAAGAATTTCTATCAATTAAATTTAAGGCTGCAAGTTAAGTTCCGGAAGTTAAGTTAAAATCACAAGTATCAATACTAGTGTTATAAGGACATCCTATTCGTTTTTTTAATGAAAACTAAGCTTATTATGCGTACTGAGAGTCCGGTTTGCTTTTAAAGATTTTAAATATTTTGTCTATATATGTCCGCTTTCTTCACATACTATATCAGAAATGAGCCGAAAATTCTGAAAAGCCTACTTTTACCAGATTATATATTTTATTACATAGATATCTTAATTAGATATTATTAGAAATACATTTTACCGAACCACATAATAAAACAACGGAATTAATAAATGATGCTGAGATTAAGCTTAATAGTACTTCAATTTTGTACGCAAATGAATAAGCTAGTAATAAATTTGTTATAAATTTGATGATTGGAGTTAAGACTAAATTGAACGAAATTATGAAGTAATGTTTAAGCTAATGGATTTAAACGTCCATAAAAATACTGGCCACAAATGCGCCTGTTTAAATGCATGCTGTGAATAAGGGATTGAATTTGAATGAATTATAATCGTAAAACCTGAATAAATCTGAATACCAACTTGAATTATGCGAATTTGACTTAGACAAGCTGTTAATTATCAACATTGTTTTCAACGTAACCAACATATAACAGAGATAGAAAAAATCACTGATGAACACCCAACTCCTGAATATGCAGAGAGGAAAAATGCTAGTATTTCATACAAATAATTCAAATGTATATCGTTCCTATGTGAAGATATTTCGCTATAATTGTTTTCGTTTCCTATGTTGCAAGATACACAGAAATCTCTTTACAAAATTGAACGCTAAATTGGATTACACATAAATTGGGTACAATAGAAACAACCTTGACGTTTGAAATTGTCGCTAGAATGCGACGGTCAGCACAACGTTGCCTGTGGCAGTGATGGTAGTGATGGTAGAGGCGGTGTCGGCAGGCCGCGATGTGGAAAATGTATTTGCGATACATATGAGCTAGGTACGACAACACGGGTTGGTTACAAGAACTAGAATTTAGAATTATCTTGAAACAATTTCGTCGTGTCAAGTTGATATGGAGTTGAAATTCTTCAATGTTCACAATGGAGCTACGAGTCGAAAGCAGTTTCGGCTGGTCACACGCTAGGACCATTCGAACTTTTACGTCTACAGAAGAGGCAGCAATAAAAGAATTAAAATTGTAACCGACAAAGGGACGTTTAGGGTATAAATTTTTCCCAAATTAAATAATTTTGATGAAATACCAGAAAATATATTCAAACCCACGCAAAATCTCAATCCATTGGACAATATTTCTCACCCTTCCAAGCCAGGAATGTTACCCCAAACAAAAATAAAATTTTAGAATTAACTGTAATGATTAAATTTTTCTACAATGCTAAAATTGTAGAATTAACGGTAATGATTAAATTTTTCTGGCCCCAATAAATAAATTAAAAAGTTAAGATCACAAGCTGCATCCATGGCTTATCAAAGAAAGCTCTCACATCCTCAGGATTACACACGACATCACGCGACCAATTATCGACAACGCTCACATCCACCGAGAACACGTTAATAGAATTATACTCACGAATTTGTTGATAAAACCAACATTGATGAGTCAAACTAAAATGCGATTAAAAATACTAGTTATAAGAATATGTGCTACACAAGAAAATTAATAGACGGAGAACATATGTAATTGAGGTCAAGGACTTACAGTAATCAAGTTCAGTTGACTTCGATTAAACTGACGTCTTGGGAAGTCAAGTTCAGTTTTTCAATCATGTTCTCTGGATCAATAAAGAGTTATGAATTAATTATGAAAATGCACTTCTATTACTTGAACGGATTGTATGGTTATTTATTTATGCTGGCATTTCAATATGTTATTCATTTATTAATTCTGGCATTTCAGTCGAGTTTCGTATACGCCGTCTCGTTGTTTAGTTGGACGCTGTCGTTTCAGAAAATCATTATCATAAAAACCGAAGTTAGTTGCATCGAAAATTTGCTCTGAATTATTTTCTTGGAAGATATATAGACATGTAAATAGTATTAGAAGAGCAGGCAGCGTCTCTTGAGATCATTCCGCTGCCAAGCCGGCATCCTGTAGAAGTCCATCCGAGTCATGCGGAACACCATCTCGAAGTCCTGATCTGATAAATGCCGCTGAAACAAACAAAACATCAATTAATTTCTTATACACTTGAAATTCGCATAGGAAAGTAATTAAAAAAATTAAAAACTGAAATGAATTATCCACATGAGGTAACACAATTTACGAGTATTGAAAGCAATAATGAAAAAGAAAACCAATAATAAAAAATTTCCCTTATTTCAATGTAAATGCGCTACTTTATGTATTCCAAGAACAGAAATCAGTGCGTACTTTTGCCCTGAGCAACACAATATGGTCAATTCGGTGGAACTTGCACGAAGGCCCTATCAGAAGGCATGGGAATGAGAGCGTATCAGAGGGCAGGGCCATCAGAGGGCACGGGAATGAGAGGGTATCAGAGAGCAGGGCTATCGGAGGGCAGGGCTATCAGAGGGCAGGGCTATCAGAGGGCAGGGCTATCAGAGGGCAGGGCTATCAGAGGGCAGGGCTATCAGAGGGCAGGGCTATCTAGGGCTATCAGAGGGCAGAGCTATCAGAGGGCAGGGCTATCAGAGGGCAGGGCCATCAGAGAGTATCAGAGGGCAGGGCAATAAGAGGGCATCAGAGGGTTCTCTCACCTCGAGGTGGCAGCGGTCGACGTCATGAGGGAGTCTATAGTTCGTGATGAAGAGGAGATGCGCGGGATATATTTTAGGAGGCTGGTCGCTGTTGTGGATGTGGTGAGGGTGATGAGGGTGCTGTGGGTGTAACATGTTGGGGAGCGAGCGTCGCAGGTGAGGGGAGTAGCGTGATGATGAGTAGCCCCGTAGGCCGCTACTGTAGGTAGCTGAGGGGCACAGGTCCCCCCCGCCCCCCGTCTGAAGGGGAAACGCACATAAAGCAATGCTGATTTTTATTTATTTATTTGTATTTTCCCTTAAAATCAAACAATGCAGCCTTTTTATCTTTTTTTATTTTTGCAAAGCACATGAAACAACGAGTTTTTTTAATTTTTGTTTTGGATTTTCACTGGATAGTTTCTCTTAAAATAACTTTTTGGTTTGAATTCTCGTTAATTTCCTTCGTAAAATTTCCATAGAAAATTTAAGCTCAAAATTTGACTATTCAGTGTTCAGTTCAAAATTTAGAATCATCAGTCTTTCTCAGAAGGTTCAAGAAGATGACATTTTATTAATGATTAAATCAAGCAGATATATTTAATGTATTTATTTATTCATCAGTTATGCATAAAAGAGCGGTAATATTTGCACTGGAGCCATGCGGAAACTGATAGAAATAAACTTTTTTAGGAGATGGATATTAAAATATCCGAGGTTGCAAAAGTTTTCAATAATTCGCTTTCAATTGTCTGGCTGCGAGAGGCAAGCCGCTATTAAAAAGTTCGAAAATTTCACAGTGGCCTCTTTTCGTTAAATTCTTCGCTGGCGATGCAATGCATGGACTTTTACACAACTGTTCACGTACGTATGACTAAATTAACTCTTGATTATGGTAAACAAAGTCGCTGTTAAATCAGAGCAGGCAAAATAACATAGCATAACAACATGAACATACATATCCCATCGATAGAAACCAATAAATTTAATGAAGCATATAAAGTAAGCAGTACCGTACCGTGAAAGTAAGCAGTACCGTGAAAGTAAGCAGTGTCGTGAAAGTAAGCAGTACCGTGAAAGTAAGCAGTACCGTGAAAGTAAGCAGTACCGTGAAAGTAAGCAGTGCCGTGAAAGTAAGCAGTGCCGTGAAAGTAAGCTGTGCCGTGAAAGTAAGCAGTGCCGTGAACACGACGCTTCAGACAATCAATGACAAGTGGCAAGTTGAACAATCTAACGTCACATGGCATTCTTTCTATTTCATGTAAAATACATATACATAAATGGATACACTTGAAACATTATGTGGTTTCAAGAACCTCGAATACGAACGTATGACTTGTTCGTAACTGCGGGTTCAAAATGCCACTTGACGATCATAAGAAAACCTTAAAGCATCAAGTTATCTAATAAAAAACCTCGCTCAATTTTTAACGTAAAAAACTTCCGTAAAAAAAGTGGCAGTGAGCAGCACTGACTACAATCAAAGAAGGTGACGGGAGTTCGGGCAAGGAACGTTTGACGTGAACTCGCGCTATTTAACACAGGAAATAAATCTATTACAGTTACCCAGTTACTCGGTACGCTACTCATGCAGCTGCATTATAATTTGTAAGGAAAGACGTACACAATTCACAATAATTTGAATATCGGTGAATGATTTTGAAGGCAATTAGAAAGTATTTATGAAAAATCATAAGTACATATGCTAATGAAAGTTTAACATCAAGTCAAGATTACGCTTCCTTAACATGAGTAACATTGACTAAAAGATAATGATAAAATTTACCTCAACAGAAGATAGAAAGTTCAGCCGAATTTACTGCATGGAAACAATATATTGGATACTCTCGAGTAACAAACTTATTTCTTTCGAAAGGATTTAGAACTCCTAATTCTACTTTTTTAAATATAGTGGAAAATACAAACTTCCTGACATGATGGCTCAAAGTGAGCACAATTAAAAGCATTTAATTCAATTTGGAAAACCATAATTGGAAAACGGAGTCCAAGAGCTGGATATTAAATGCAGAATAAACCATTAATTTGGATAATTTATTCATCATTTTGCAGTGAAACAGACAAGTGGCATTCAGACAAGCAGTGAATCAATGATGTATCATTCAGATAAGTACTGAAGCAATGATGTACGAGTAAATAACATTCAGACAAGCAATGAACGAATCATGCAATATTTAGACAATCAGTGAAGCAATGATGCATTATTTAGACAAGCAGTGAACCAATGATGCATTATTTAGACAAGCAGTGAAGCAATGATGCATTATTTAGACAAGCAGTGAAGCAATGATGCATTATTTAGACAAGCAGTGAAGCAATGATGCATTATTTAGACAAGCAGTGAACCAATGATGCATTATTTAGACAAGCAGTGTTGTAATGATGCATCATTGACATCACTTGAAACTTTATCAATAATTACGTACCAAGGCAGAGCGGTCTGCGTCAGTTAGGGAGCCCGCCGACACTGTCGCGGCAAAATGTACGGTCATGTATGAAAATGTGATATTACTTACGCACATAAAGCATGAATATGGGACGTGGTGTATGATATACAGTATAATATGTGAATACATTATATGGAATAACATATGAATGCATCTAATTAAGTACGAAGATACGGCATGAATATATATGATGTATGAATTAAAATACCTACGGCACAATGTATGGATATATGATTTTACGTTATGAATTTACGGCATAATGCAGGAAAATACATTACGCAGGAATATACGGCTTAATGAATAAATAAACAGTATAATGAATCGAAAAGTCGAAATTAAGGAAGATCAAAAGAATACGGTGCTTGCGGATGACAAGCCTTACAGCAGTGCGAACTGTCAATCTCAATAGAAATATTTTCAAATATATTCTTCAGGAAATTCACTCGATTTTATCACCACACCGTTAATAAACACATTCGAAACAAACCAAGGTTTTATGCAAGCACGAACTGTATAGTTTTTGTATAGCTTTGCATGGAGCATTCACTGCACATAGTATTTGGCATTCACCTTGAATGCAGCAAATTAAAAAAAAAACTATCAGTTGTATTTTAACGATTATGAGCTAGCATTTCATGAGAAGAGCGTTCCAATGATGAAATGAGTGCATGTATATTGAATTCATTCATTCTACATTGTTTTAACTTCATTTCCATCATGAATGCAATCTGTATCCCGAGTGTAATAGAAACAATTAATGAATCAACAATTTAAAATAAAAAATCATTTAGCATCCATTAACTTTAGAGCATTCAAGAATACCTGGAATAGAATATGGAGAAATTTTTACCACATTTTGATCCCTTATAACGTTCACAAATCAGTTAATATGAGTACAACAGCTATTCCATTGTTCGTAAATGTTCTGTATAGAATAAGACTTAACTCTACCCTTGCACAAGGTTTTTCATGTTAACATTGTTCATATTATTCGTGTGTTAAAGTTTTAAATTCAACCTTTCCATGTCATGTTAGGAGTTGGCATGCGCATGTTAAATGTGTGTTGAAGTCTCATGCTTTACCCTTGGATGTGATGGTTGTTGTATATAATTTTTCGGTTAAACGTGCGTCGATTTTGTCGAAATCGCTTAAACCTAAAATCTATTATCAAATACATTCTAACACTGCATAAATATGTTTGAACATGCATGATCTATGTACGTATAGCGATTTAGCGTATTTTTGTAGCGTATAGCGAAAATTTAGTCTGTCTCATATACCATCTATCATATACCATATAACATATATCTGGTCTCAAAATAGTTGATTGAAATTCCTTAGTCTTTATACGATATATAATATTCGTGTATTACATATATCATACATATATCATATTAAATATATCACGAATATCTATCATAAATGGATCTAAAATATATCGTAACTATCGTATATTGAATTTTAAATCGTTCGTATGATGATATTTAATAGATACCAATCATTACTGACCATCAGAGCGCGCGCTGCTGAAGTCTGCGCTGTGCGTCTTGTCGCCCATGCCACCTGAGAGACTCGTAGTGTCGCCCTGCACCAGCATTATCAGTATCATTATGAACAGTAATGATAATTATTATGAACAGCAATAATAATCATTATGAGCAGTAAGGATAATTATTATGAGCAGCAGGGATAATCATTATGAGCAGCAGGGATAATCATCATGAACAGCAATGATAAGCATCATGATGATCAATAAGTGCAACAAGGATAATCATTATGAGCAGTAAAAGCATCTTTATGCTTACGTTAACAGTAATTTAAGAATAATATAGTAGGGAATAAGTAGCAAATTCTTAGCTCCATTATACGAGTCTGAGGACAAACATACTCCTGACCATGTCCTATGTATGAGCTGGGAAAGAAAGTTTTCAACACTTCAGTACGAGTTTCAGAAATAATTACGAGTTTGTAACTCCGTCATTAATTCACTAACGGCCTTTCAATCTAAACCCACCAATCACAGACGAGAAGTCGGCCGCTACGTGTACTTAGCGGCCTTTGTGTACTTAGTTTTGATAGAACGGCTACAGGTCTGTAGTGTCCCCTGCCATTACAGACTTACATGGAGCACAGAATAAGACCCCAGACCAGGTCTGTAGTGCACCCTGCCATTACAGACTTACATGGAGCGCAGAATAAGACCCCAGACCAGGTCTGTAGTGGTTGGTGCGTGGAGAAAATCCGTATCCAGGCTTGGGAGGCTGGCGCAGGGAACTCACAACTGCAACCAAACTCCCGCGCATTATTCCCAATGCATTCCACACCACCTAATTCATTTCTAAAGCATTCCTCGTCGCCTAATTAATTCCTAATTCATTCCTCGCCGCCTAATTAATTCCTAATTCATTCCTCGCCGCCTAATTAATCCGTACCCATCGTATTCGTACCATTCATATTCCCATGATTCCTCACCCCATAAACACCCAGGGCATATTCACTTCAGTAGCGTGACAGTCTGGCCTGCACAGTATAGTTACCATCAATAGCAGATTATTAACTCACGCAGCCAATAGAAAACTGAGGCTCGTTTACTGAGTCCTGTTAAATTAGTGCAGCTAGTTAACTGGGTCCAGCTAACTGGGTCCAGTTAACTGGGTCCAGCTAACTGGGTCCAGTTAACTGGGTCCAGCTAACTGGGTCCAGTTAACTGGGTCCAGCTAACTGGGTCCAGCTAACTGGGTCCAGCTAACTGGGTCCAGCTAACTGGGTCCAGNTCACTGCACTGACATTGTCACCACCATCATTGCACTGACATTGTCACCACCATCACTGCACTGACATTGTCACCACCATCACTGCACTGACATTGTCACTATCACCACTACACTGACATTGTCACCACCATCACTGCACTGACATTGTCACCACCATCACTGCACTGACATTGTCACTATCACCACTACACTGACATTGTCACCACCATCACTACACTGACATTGTCACCACCATCACTGCACTGACATTGTCACTATCACCACTACACTGACATTGTCACCATCCTAACCACGATCACCACTACACTGACATTGTCACCACCACCATCACCACTACACTGACATTGTCACCACCACTATCACCACTACACTGACATTATCACCACCACCATCACCATCACCATGACCACCACCCAGCGGTGCAAGCAATCACCCCAGCAAGCTGTTGATATCAAATAAAGTTCAGGGATGCAGAAATAAATATTAAGAACAATGCAGTTCAGAAAATATTTTATGCAAGCACAGCAAGTAAAAATTTAATTCCCATTGCCGGGTCCAGTCTAACAAATCAATCGCAGGCGAGAAAGTATATCCGAGGTGAAAAATTTCAGGAATCCAGCAGGAAAATATGAGGGAAGCAAAAATAATATGAAAGAAACCTGAAGAATATGTGCAAAGTGCAGGAAATAAATTAGGCGGTTAGGAATTTAAGCAGCGGGGGAGGAACATGGCAGCAGAGCGGGTAACGTGGGTGGAAGTAGGGAATACGTACGTGAGATGTGCACCCAAGCGAACAGCACGTTACCATGAGCTACCCCTCTAATTTGTCTTAACCAACGTTGTATTAAAGAAGGCTGATGTATCCAACGCTGTTATATCCTATGTTGTTGCATCCTATGCTCTACTATCCTATGTTGTTGCATCCTATGCTCTAGGTACATACTATCCCGTGTTATTGTATCCTATGTTGTTCTATCCTACATGGTCAAATTCTACGCTGTATTATCTTAATATTGTTATATTACACGATGTCACATCCTATGCTTTTGTATCCTACACTGTCTTATCCTATGCTGCCATATTCTACGTTGACGTATAATATACTGTTTTATCCTTTGCCGTCAATTTCAATGTTGTCATACCCATGTATCTTTCACTACCATATCACATGCCGTCATATCCTGCTCTTGTATCCTACACACTCCCCTCAATACCTGATAAAGTAAAGCAGCTTCCCATACACAGCCCGATAGGATCTGACGATTGCAGGTCCTACAAGGCTACCCAGGACGCATGTCACATTACCAAAGCCGATTCCCTTTCATCATAAATTTGTAGATGATGATATTTGTAGAAAGATTTAACATTATCCTTTGAAGTAGGCTTAGCAGAAGCTGCATTTTTCGAATCACTGTTGAAAACAGTGAATTTCAAACTGCGTGGACTTACCAGTTGAGGCGGCAGAAGTTGTTCTTTGCGATAGCATCTTGAACACATTGGAGGACTCGCAGGATACTGCACTCACATTGGAGGACTCGCAGGATACTGCACTCACATTGGGGGACTCGCAGGATACTACACTCACATTGCAGGACTCGCAGGATACTGCACTCACATTGGAGGACTCGCAGGATACTGCACTCACATTGGAGGACTTGCAGGATACTACTCACATTGGAGGACTCGCAGGATACTGCACTCACATTGGGGGACTTGCAGGATACTACTCACATTGGAGGACTTTCAGGATACTGCACTCACATTGAAGGACTCGCAGGATACTGCGCTCACATTGAAGGACTCGCAGGATACTGCGCTCACATTGCAGGACTCGCAGGATACTGCACTCACATTGGGGGACTCGCAGGATACTGCACTCACATAGCAGGACTTGCAGGATACTACTCACATTGGGGGACTCGCAGGATACTACTCACATTACAGGACTCGCAGGATACTACTCACATTGCAGGACTTGCAGTATACTGCACTCACATTGGAGGACTCGCAGGATACTGCACTCACATTGCAGGACTCGCAGGATACTGCACTCACATTGAGGGACTCGCAGGATACTGCACTCACATTGGGGAACTCGCAGGATACTGCACTCACATTGGAGGACTCGCAGGATACTGCACTCACATTGCAGGACTCGCAGGATACTGCACTCACATTGGAGGACTCGCAGGATACTACACTCACGTTGCAGGACTCGCAGGATACTGCACTCACATTGGAGGACTCGCAGGATACTACACTCACGTTGGGGGAGGCGTGGGAAGAGAGATGGTAGGAGCGGGACTGGGTGAAGTTGGGGAGCGTAGAGTACTTGTAGTTGTAGCCAGGTTTGGGGGGAGACCGGGGAGAGGGGGCTACTGCAGGGGGAGAGGGGGTGGGGTACATAGGTGAGGGCTAGGGGAATAGAGGGGAATTTAGGAGGAATACTGAGGGAAACAGAGGGAAATTTACGAGGAGTACTAAGGGGAAGCAACTCTATAGGGTCATTTTCCCAATTGCTGTTTGAAACAATGCAATAAGATTGTCTCACGATGCAAAAGTTTGAGCAATTCAAAGTTTCTGTACAAGTTATTGACGATTTTTACAAATGGCAGTTCCAGCTAAAATATACATAAAGTAATGAAAAGAAATAGGAAGAAAATTAATAGAAATGTGCCATCTACAATTAAATAACGAATTAAATACAAAGAGATGAATATGTACATTAAAATAATTAGGAAAACAATGGAGCATTCATGTATATAGATAACCAATCCAGGATGTGAAAATTTTAAAAGCAACTAAAATTACACTCGAAAAAATGTTAATATGTCAATACATAGTCTTAAATTAACTTGCAATATAATATATTTATAACCATAACTCCATTCGCATGAGCACAATTAACAAAAATATACATTATTAGTAATCACACACACACATCCAAAGGATCAAGCTATGAACAACTATACACACCAATGGGTTAGAAAAGTTCAATAATCGCGTCAGTATTGAACTGTTAAAACATTCGAAGAGAGGAACAAAGTGACCGAACAAGGAAATGGAGACTGAACGAATGTTTTAGCCATTTTAATTAAAAATTTATGAGTAAAACAACAACAACAATAAAAAAAGGTATATGGGCGAGTAGTAATGACCATTAAAGACCACTTCAGCTCCAATCAACCATGGCACTCTGCACTCGTTCTATTTATTGTGAATTTTTGTTTAATACTACAATAAATAGATAGGAAATGGATATATTTATTGTACTAAATTAACGAAAGGATGCGAGTAGATGCCAACGGAGGGGGTTGAGAACGAGTCGTTTGTTGTATATTTGATGTAATGAACTTTTTTATAACACACAAAATACATTTTAACACCAGTACCTCACATGACCTCACCAACACCTCACATGACCTCACCAACACCTCACATGACCTCACCAGCACCTCACATGACCTCACCAGTACCTCGCATGACCTCACCAGCACCTCACATGACCTCACCAGCACCTCACATGACCTCACCAGCACCTCAAAAATCCCTCACAAGGCTTAACAAAATTCTCCTGGTCTCTACAGAAAAATAATGGGATCAAAATTACTGAATGATTTCGTACACGACACAGAAGGGAAAAAGTGGAGCACGTCTGTCATATAATCATAATCTTGAAGATTAATTCAATATTAATTATCATGAAGATTAATCGGAATAATCGTAATCATAAATGTACCTATGATTGATTCGTTTATATTGGTCAACATTAAAGCATGTGAAGGCACGTGAGACCTGCAGGAGGAAGGCACGTGAGACCTGCAGGAGGAAGGCACGTGAGACCTGCAGGAGGAAGGCACGTGGGACCTGCAGGAGGAAGGCACGTATGAAGGTACGTATGAAGGCACGTAGGAAGGCACGTACCGCTGTAGGAAGGCACGTAGGAAGGCACATATGAAGGCACGTAGGAAGGCACGTACCGCTGTAGGAAGGCACGTACCGCTGTAGGAAGGCAGGGTGGCAGAGGAGCGGCCAGAGCTGCGGTAGGAGGCAGGGTGGCCGTCGTAGTCGTCGTCTGTCCATCGTCCTCCGCCGTCCACTACGCGGGACGGCGCTGTCGACAACAACAGTCGTTTAATTGACTTCTTTATAACATTATATTATTATATATTCATGATATTTATGAAGATTTTATAATACCTTACACTATAATACTATTTTCATCGCATAGTATTATATTTTAAAGTGGCATTGAATATCAAATAAAATATTATAAACATATAATATTTTTAATATGTTCATCATCTTTATAAGTAAATAACATTTTCGAAATTGTACTTTTTCTTTCTTTGAAAAAATAAAAAAATGTACCAGTTTTGATTATTGAAAATATACTGTACCAACTGTGACAATATTTTAACATAAAGCGCCATTTATTTTTCTGATTAGGAGGCATAAGATGAGTCAAAGCGCAGTAAGTGTGCCACTATTAGGACAACTAGAGCCATTAATATCATTGAGTATATGCCCCCTACAGGCGTTGTAAGACGAGTCAAAGCGCAGTAAGTGTGCCACTATTTGGACAACTAGAGCCATTAGTATCATCGAGTGTACGCCCCGTACAGGCGTTATAAGACGAGTCAAAGCGCAGTCTGCCGGAGGGCTCCCTGGTAGCAGACGGCGTCCTGGAGGCGTTGCGTGGGTCGAGGTGCGTCGCCTTCCACGCACGCAGCTTCTCGCGCTCCTTCACCTGCTGCAGGAACACCTTGCCGATACCGCTGCTGATCTTGGCCAGCTCTGCCTCCTCCCGCTGCAAATATCAAGCTTTTAGTGCATCATTCATGGTGTTTGGGGTCTTATTTGTGATATTTGGTGCGTTATTCATGGTATTTGTATTATTTGGCGTTATTCATGGTGTTTGGTGTGTTATTCATGGTGTTTGGTGTGTTATTCATGGTGTTTGGTGTGTTATTTATGGTGTATGGTGTTCATGGTATTTGCTGTGTCATTCATTATAAATGGTGTGCATGTCAGCCCACATCAGGACCCACTCCCCAGGGCCCCACAGCCCACCTTGAGCCCACATCAGGACCCCACTCCCCAGGGCCCCACAGCCCACCTTCAGCCCACATCAGGACCCCACTCCCCAGGGCCCCACAGCCCACCTTCAGCCCACATCAGGACCCTACTCCCCAGGGCCCCACAGCCCACCTTCAGCCCACATCAGGACCCTACTCCCCAGGGCCCCACAGCCCACCTTGAGCCCACATAAGACCCACTCCCCAGGGCCCCACAGCCCACCTTGAGCCCACATCAGGACCCACTCCCTAGGGCCCCACAGCCCACCTTGAGCCCACATCAGGACACACTCCCCAGGGCCCCGCAGCCCACCTTGAGCCCTCATCAGGACCCACACTCCGGGGCCACACAGCCCACCTTCAGCCCACATCAGGACCCACTCCCCAGGGCCCCACAGCCCACCTTCAGCCCACATCAGGACCCACTCCAGGGCCCCACAGCCTACCCCACTCCCCACTCCAGGGCCCCACAGCCCACCTTCAGCCCACATCAGGACCCACTCCAGGGCCCCACAGCCCACCTTCAGCTTGGGGTCAACAAAGGGCGCCTCGTCGCCGTCGACGTCGTCCAGAGGCTCGTCAGACTCGTCGACGCTCGCGCCCTTGCTGCTGCCCGACCACCGCCGCCGCCGCTCTGCGGGACATGACACACTCAGGAAAAAATGGGTCATGTTTTCCCAACAATGACACGCTACTCAGGAAAAATGGGTCATGTTTACCCAATAATGACACGCTACTCAGGAAAAATGGGTCATGTTTAACCAATAATGACACGCTTGAAGACTGGGTAAATAAACGAGGAAGGAACGCAACGGTGAGACCAGAAGTGAGAAAAACGGCGAAGAGTATTTGGATAAACGGACGTGTGAAGAACGTTAAGGGCTAAGGAGTGATACTTGCTGCAGCAGTAGCCTAATACTGCAGCAGTAGGTAGCCTTAGCTACTATATATATGGTAGTTATTGTGTTATTGCAGTATACAGACGCCTCGATTTGCGCAGTGACCAACATCGAGCCTCTAAGGGATGTTGTAATTCAATTTTTATGCCTCCATGTCGGATATTGTAATCCGCAACCACACTGGACATAGCCCCAACAAGGACATAGCCCAGTAGATTAGCCCAACCAGACCAGACGAGAGACCCCACAAATAGCCCACCAAGGTCGGTGTTAGCCCCACCAGACCAGACGGGAGACCCCAGAAATAGCCCACCAGGGTCGGTGTAGGGGTAGGGCGGAGCAGGGAAGTCCTCGCGTTCGATGCGGCTGGGTTGGTTGTATTTGGGCTTCTGCCCGCCGGGGAAGTGGGCGAGGGTGATGGGCTCCTCGTTGTTCATGTGGGGACTCTTGGGGCGCGGGGTCTCGGCCTGCATCTGCGACACCAGCGCCCTCATCCCCAGGCGGCTGGGCGGCTTCCCCAACGGGGTGCGACCGCGTCCACTGTCCCCGGCTGCGCAAAATTTATTTATTTATTATAACATTTATTATACAAATATTAATAAATAAGTTCATTAATTTGTACTGATCATACAGAATAATACTTTGTTTCAACTAATTATTTACGCTGATAAAATTGTAGTGAGAATTAGAGCGAATACAAGTTCTCAATTAAGGGTTCTCAGTCGCACCTTCTGGTCTATGAAAGTGTGGGGTTTTCAAGGGAGGTCTATCGTAGGGGTCTATGGGCTCACCTGGGGGTCTGTGGAAGTGGGGGGCTCTTGGGAGGTCTGTCGTAGGGGTCTATGCGCTCACCTGGGGGTCTATGGAAGTGAGGGCTCTTGGGAGGTCTGTCGTAGGGGTCTATGGGCTCACCTGGGGGTCTGTGGAAGTGAGGGCTCTTGGGAGGTCTGTCGTAGGGGTCTATGCGCTCACCTGGGGGTCTATGGAAGTGAGGGCTCTTGGGAGGTCTGTCGCAGGGGTCTATGGGCTCACCTGGAGGTTTGTGGCAGTGAGGGCTCTTGTGAGGTCTGTCGCAGGGGTCTATGCACTCACTTGGAGGTCTGTGGAAGTGAGGGCTCTTAGGAGGTCTGTCGTAGGGGTCTATGGGCTTCTTAAGATAGCCCTGGCTGGGCTCGGCGGCGAGATAAGAGTACGTGTAGATACGTGAGATGTCCACGGGGCTGCCGCGGCTGCTCTTGTACTCCCGCAGGATGAGACCGGGGGAACAGGTCCGGTATGTGCCGTGGTACTGTACACATGTACATCTTATGTAGTGATTTGATTAATAGTTATTAACAGATATAGGTAATCAAATATAATGTTATTTTAAGTAGGTACGGTATGTGCCGTGGTACTGCACACGTGTACATCTTATGTATTAATTTAACTATCAGTTATTAATAGATATAATAAAATATGTTATTTTAAGTAGTGCGCTATGTACCGTGATACTGTACACGGGATTTATGATTTATATATCGATATAATTATCAGTTATTAATAGATATAATGAAATATACTGCAATTGTAAGTACTATAAAAGTTTATGCAAATTATTGCTTATTCAAATTTTAAATAATATATATTGAAATATATATTCATCTTTCCTGCCTGTAAAGGTTTACTTATAACTATTTATTATACTCTATGTCTAACTATACTTTGTGTTTTCTCTATACTCTATGTTTATATACTCTATGTGGTTCTCCAAAAAATTTAGTACCCGTTTCCCTTAGCCTGAGCTATACATTAATTCGCTATTCATATAACAGGAGTTGGCTGAAGAAATTTATCTAAAAAAAATCTCTAACTTTTGAAACGCTTCTTCATTGCAGCGAAGACTGAAATGAACCCAAATGTATGAAAAGACATTTCATGTACCCAAATTCGCCTTTAAACCAGTATATTCCTCGTAGGTTATTACAATCCATGTAACTAATTTTTTCGTATATTACAGTTCATGGAAGCAAATACACCTTCAAAGCCAGAACATTCGTCGTACATTACAATCCATGTTTATCAATTCGTCTCTTAAAATTCATGAAAAGCTCGAACCTGCGACTCGGAAGCGGTGCTGCTGACGCCGTCCAAGTCTTTCTCGTGCAGCTTGTGCCCGTTAGTGTGCCCGTTAGTGTGCCCGTTAGTGTGGGGCTCGTGCCCGTTAGTGGCGTGACCGTTAATGATGGTCCCGCTCTCGGTGGGTCCGGGCCCACACCGCGGATGCCAGATAGCCGTGCCTGTCCATTAATAATAATATTATGAAATATAGGTATTAACAATCAATAATGACAAGACAACTGCAATCATACTGCTTCAATATAATTTCTAGCTGATAGTTCACGGCATAACAGATCGATTTTTTACGAACTTTAATAAATGCGATTCAAGCGATGCGATTGTTCAAAAAAAAAAAAAAAATACAAGCTATGAAGTCGGCAAGTGGAATAAGAGTTCATTAGTAGCGACATTACCAGCATTAACCATGTACCAGCACCCTGTACCAGCACCCTGTACCCCCCAGTACCCACCCTGTAGGTACATCTCCTCGCCATCCCCAAAAGGGTCCCCACACTTGGTACAGCGAGCACAGGTGTACCAGCACCCTGTACCCCCCCAGTACCCACCTTGTAGGTACATCTCCTCGCCATCCCCAAAAGGGTCGCCACACTTGGTACAGCGGGCACAGGTGGGGTGGAAGTGATGGTTGTCGCCCGCCTGTAGCACCTTGCCGCTGATGAACCTGCTGCAGTACACGCACCGCACCCCGAACTGCGCCTGGTAGTCCTTCTCGCAGTACGGGCGCCCGTCCCTGCCGCGGGGGGCGTGTGAGTGGCGTGAGTGGGGCGTGTGAGTGGGGAGAGATGAGGAAGTGGGGCGTGGATCGGATGAAACAACGGATGAATTTATCAAATGGAGGAGAATAAACTGACAAAATAGAAATATAGAAATTGATTAGACAAGATTAACGGCACGAAAAGCGCGGCCGTGTGATACGAGCGTACATTGCTTGATATAAACATGGCGGTGCAGCAGAGCACTGCACGCTGTACTCACTTGCCCATGTACTCCCCGTGCAGCAGTGCACTGCACGCTGTACTCACTTGCCCATGTACTCCCCGTGCAGCAGTGCACTGCACACTGTACACTTGAAGCACCAGATGTGCCACTGTCGGTCCAGGGCTATCAGAGCCTGGCCCTCGAACAGCTCCTCTGAACAGCCCGCGCAGCCTGACAACGGTCCGCCATTCAGTATAGACATAAATATTCATTATATACTATTTAAAAATATGTTACTATTTCAGAAAGTAAACACGTAGAATTTTAAAACAAATATGTACAATATAACACGCAATCACTGACTGATCAATTGATCAGTTGTACGATCTCTTGTAAGTAAAAACGAACTTTGCAAGAATCGGCGACCTGCCAAACATAGTACCTATATCATGAAAATACTACTCTATATATGTAGTATATAGTACTATACTAAACAGTATGGTATAGAACTTCAAATGTACTATACAATACTCCACTATATAGTCAATAGTATGGTATATTAAATAGCATAGTACTATAGAAGTAAGATACTGAATAATATAGTACCTTAAATGTACTATACTAAACAGTCTAAAAGCAATCTAATGACCACACAGACTAAACCTCACTCCCCAATGAATCACTCACGCGGCCCAGGCTGTGAAGGGGAAGGCTGGGGACTCTGAGTGTCCCTCACGGGGATCTGGAAGCATCGCATACACAGTATCTCCTTGCCGGTGTATGTAACGCGTTCCCCTGAGGGGAAGCTTTGTCTGCAGCGGTCACACGTGAAGCAGCGTTGGTGGTAAGTCTTCCCCAAGGCAGACACCACCTCCCCCTCGACGTATTCCCCACAGGTCTCGCATCGTGTACCGAACTGCTGCTGGTAGCACTCGGTGCAGAAGTGGTCGGGGGCTCGTGTGAAGAAACCTCCCGCTGCTAGCGACTTCTTGCAGCCTGAGACGCGGTGGGGCATATTTTAATTGTACTTAGTTATATTTTATTTTGTTCTAATTAGTCATAACATATTTTAATGAGACGTATTTTATAAAAGATTCACACAGCCTCTGACGTAGAGGAAAAAACCACGTCATAGCTGGAAATCGAAGAGCCGTAATTTATGATCACTCACAGCCTCAAACGTGGACCAACCAGAAACATGACAGGTACAAATTAAGGAAAATGGTATTTCATTAAGTAAATTATTTTCATAAGTATGTCATATTTTAACAAGAGCTTTTCATTAGCCGATTTGTTGTTGCAAGAACTCTTAAATAAAATTGAAGTTAAATTTCACATGACCGCTTCACCTAGAACAATCCTCGAATAAAAGATCATAGAAATTAAGTCAAAGTGTCGTCACACTTGACCAATCAGTTCCAGGAACCTATAAGTTCATGAGTGATTTTATATCACATGGTATATTAACATCTTATACACTCAGATAATCAAGTCTGAAAGTAAACTTACAAAAACGATAAGGACCGAATAAACTGTATTACCCGGAAAGGCAAGGACACGCAAATTAAAAACGTACCCCAATATTAGCGGTAGGCTAAGAGCTAATAATTGGCGTTTAAAAATTACTTTTTAAAGACAACACTTCTTAAGAGGACAGCGTCTGCGATGTTACATGTACAATGAATTTTTTTGAATTTTTTATTTTTTAATGTTTAAAAAAATCATTTTATTACTTTTTTCAAGATTTAATTTTTTTACTTTTTTAAATGATTCATTTTGTCAATTGATTCAAGCACTATCTCAGACTTTAAGCAAGTGTGCAAAATTTCAGATCGATTGGACAGGTAGAAGTTTGTTACATATCGATTATAAGTAATATTTGTAGCAGAAAAACAAACAAACATGAAGTAAAGCTAAAGAGAAGTGTTGTGAAAATTAACGCCGAGCATGCAGAATTTTTGAAACTTGTGAACGCGACTAAAAAAATCAATATTGTAATTTGTAGTAAAATTTCTTAAATTTGATGATAAAATTATCAAATAACAAGCTATGTTTTTTTGAGCTTATTCAATCACACAGATGAACTCACTTTTACAGCTGAAGCACTGCACGTGAAAGTACTTATCCTGTACACGCAGTACTTCCCCCGAGCACTTCTTGGAGCACTTCTCGCAGAACGTCTTGCCTGCACAGCAAACAGCAGTACAATCAGTAACACGCACAGCAAACAGCAGTAAAATCAGTAACACGCACAGCAAACAGCAGTACTACAATCAGTAACACTCACAGCAAACAGCAGTACAATCAGTAACACTCACAGCAAACAGCAGCACAATCAGTAACACGTACAGCAAACAGCAGTACAATCAGTATCACTCACAGCAAACAGCAGTACAATCAGTAACACTCACAGTAAACAGCAGTACAATCAGTAACACGCACAGCAAACAGCAGTACAATCAGTAACACTCACAGCAAACAGCAGTATAATCAGTAACACTCACAGCAAATAGCAGTACAATCAGTAACACTCACAGCAAATAGCAGTACAATCAGTAACACTCACAGCAAACAGCAGCACAATCAGTAACACGTACAGCAAACAGCAGTACAATCAGTAACACGCACAGCAAACAGCAGTACAATCAGTAACACTCACAGCAAACAGCAGTACAATCAGTAACAGGCACAGCAAACAGCAGTACAATCAGTAACACGCACAGCAAACAGCAGTACAATCAGTAACACGCACAGCAAACAGCAGTACAATCAGTAACACGCACAGCAAACTGCTGCATACCGACACTACACATAGTATATGTGCACATCACATGTAGTGACGTCTGTAAAGAGGCTCAAGTGTGGATACATCATCACATTATCAGCTATAAACTTTATGCATCACATGCAGTTGGACCCAAAATATCAGCTAACACAATGCTAATTAAGTACACTAAATATTTATGCATAAATAATTAAAACATAAATATGACGAAATAAATATACACACACTTGCCCACCACCTTGAGACTTTATAACAAATAATCGCATGTAATAAATAATCGCATGAAATAATGTACTCAAAAACACAGATAGGTTGCCCGCTCGAACACACGACACTCGACCGTGGTCCCGTTATCTGCAGCGCCACCGGGAATTACTTGCATTATTACTTTTTTGTATCAAAAGTTCACCAAAAATTCCAAAGCAATGAAAATGCCGAGGAAGTTCACTGTATGCTCATCAAAAAATTAAGATATGGAAAATTTACTTAATTGTTTTCTGTGCTTTTCAATTGTATTTTCATCGAAAAAATAAAAGGAAGATTCGGTGGATTTGCCTAATTGTTGTTGTCGGTGCTTTTCAATTTTATTGTCATCGAAAAAAAAAGATACGGCGGATTTACTTTAATTGTTGATATTTTTGCTTTTCAATTGCATTTTCGTCGAAAAAAAAGAAGATATGGTGGATTTACTTAATTGTTTTCTGTGCTTTTCAATTGTATTTTAATCGAAAAAAAGAAGATACGGTGGATTTACTTAATTGTTGTTGTCTTTGCTTCTCAATTCGCGTTGAACGACCGGGAGGCGCTGTACGTGATCAGACGCCGCAGTGACTCGGCATTTGCCTCGGAATGCCTCTTCACTCAGACAGATGTATGGCTCCTTTTGTCCAAATAGTGACGCACCAAACTACTCAGGATGAACCCATGCAGAAGAACAAATAAGTACATCACTATTTGGACAAGTCTCACTCATTACTCTGAGTGCTCACAGCGTATAAATAGAAATGCGTCACGGAGATGACTAACGCTTGCATTAGCGACGCCTTGTCGCGGTCATACATCATATTTGTTGTTGTTGAATTGTATTTTTTTTCATATCATGCATCATATCATACATGTACTTGTAAATGTTTATTGAATGTTGGAGAGAGCTTATGTGGCCGTTGTTGAAAATTAGATTTGATGAAAATTGCACCATAGTTCATAAATGAGATATTTGATGAAGCTTGTAAGACATTAGCTGAATGTTATGCGATGTTTGATAAAGCTTGTGTGATATTAGATGAATGTTATACCTACGGTGTTTGATGAAGCTTCAGATATTAGATAGATTTTATACGATAAAAGATGAAGCTTCAGCGGATCTCGAGAAAGTTGTATGCATATGTCACTAGAGGATATATGTGCCGTTCTAAGTAAATGTTTCGCGATACGCGCTAAATGTGCGATGCGCGATAAGTGTTGTGCGATGCACGATAAATGTTGGGCGATGCGCGATAAATGTTGTGCGATGCGCGATAAATGTTGGGCGATGCGCGATAAATGTTGGGCGATGCGCGATAAATGTTGGGCGATGCACGATAAATGTTGGGCGATGCGCGATAAATGTTGGGCGATGCGCGATAAATGTTGGGCGATGCGCGATAAATGTTGGGCGATGCGCGATAAATGTTGGGCGATGCGCGATAAATGTTGGGCGATGCGCGATAAATGNAGCAGCAACAGCAAACATAACAGCAGCAACAGCAAACATAACAGCAACAACAACAGTATAAATAACAGCAGCAACAACAGTATAAATAACAGCAGCGGAAGCGGTGAAGGCTGTAGGGGTAGCGGCTCAATGAGTCTCATAAGAGTAACGAGGGACGAGTGCTTCTGAGGGAAGTGACGTGGCCTCTCTAGGTCTTGTGAGGCACGTCTTGGCGACCATCCCTCATATGAGGGAAGTGAAGACGGGCACATTATAAAAGAAAAATATACCCGAACAATAATTTTATGTTGCGTTCAGCATTAAAACGGCTGAATTCTGAAGTGGTGGTGCTAATGTAATGTAAATTGTGTGTCACGACGTACACAGCGACGCACACGACAACGTAAACAGAGACGCACACGACAACGTACACAGCGACGCACACGAGATGACAACACGAGTGTGATGTGCAGTGGGCGGCGGTGATGTCATTCACTCAAGCGGGGCACTTACTGCGTTTCAGTACACACGCAGCATCAGCACACAGCACAGTACATCATACACAGCACAGCACGCAGCACAGTACAGTACGCACAGCACATCACGAAGCACCGTACACTACACACAACACACAACACAGTACACTACACGCAACACATAACACAGCACAGTACCTACAGCCACACCACGCAGCATCACGTCACCATATATAGCACAAGGAGACGAGGTCTTGTGACCAAATATAGAGCCCTCTCATACCCACCCCTCTATACCCCTCCTCCTACGCCTCCCTCCCTCACACGGTAAATGGCATGAGTGCCTCTCCGCGCCTCCCTCCCTCACAAAGTAAATGGCATGAGTGCTTCTCCGCGCCTCCCTCCCTCACACGGTAAATGGCATAAGTGCCTCTCCGCGCCTCCCTCCCTCACACGGTAAATGGCATAAGTGCCTCTCCGCGCCTCCCTCCCTCACACGGTAAATGGCATACGTGCCTCTCCGCGCCTCCCTCCCTCACACGGTAAATAACACCGCACGACGTATTATATTAGCAGCACCGTATTACTCGACCAGTGCGACGTACAGCACCGTATTACTTAACCAGTGCGACGTATTATATTAACAGCACCGTATTATGTGAGTGACTCAACCTCCTAACCTCACATCAATGACGTCATCATCTAGTAAATTACGAACAATGTACAGTCAAATTACATGTTATTTCTAACCCTTCGAAGCTTGTGCAAGAACGCATGCAAATGCCAAGCTTCAAGGAAACCTTCAGATTCAGTGGCATACTAGCATTGAATAAGCATATTGAAAACACGTACAATAAGATCGAAACCTTACGAAATTATCTTGCACTGAATGGTTGTGAATACTAATAATGCAATAATACCTTTCATACGTGCACTGTAAACTAGTATTAAATAGTACCCTCTAGTGGATAAAAGTGAATACCACTGACCTTCTTAGCATACAATTGAATGTAAAAATATATTTCTTCTTTATAATTAATGTGAGTAATCAGGTAGAGAAACAATAGCAGAATTTCTTGGCAAGCGCATGCATAAAATGTGTATAGTCAAATGGGGTAAGACAGGATCGCAGCCTTCATGGGGTAAGAAAGGACCAGCCCATAGCATGCATTCTAATTGCACTGAATTTAATTTGACAAAAGAATATGTTAGAGCAATCATTGCCTGTCATTTCAGTGTTTGTTTCAACCCTCTTCTGCAAATAATGAATTTCTGGCTAATTTTTAAAGAAAACCTATGTAAAGACTGTCTCTTATACACATCTAGATGTGTATAAGAGACAGGGAATGCAGCGGCGGTGGTGGCGGTGGCGGTGGCAGGATATAATCAAGAAGAGCAGCAGTGGAATGCAGCGGCGGCGGTGGCGGCGGTGGCAGGATATAATCAAGAAGCGCAGCAGTGGCTGTCTCTTATACACATCTAGATGTGTATAAGAGACAGTAACTACACCTTGTGATAGGTTTAGGGTTTTTTATTTATTCATGGTATAGATGCTACATGCTTGTTAGAGATTTCGGTCCTGTCTTACCCCATCTGACTATAATGCAGACATTACACATTTTTTTGTAGGTCATTCTGAAAACAGCTTAGCTAGGCAGAAGAACGTACTATTAGCGATATCTATACGTGCAGAAATTGTGTCACTATTTGGGCGATATAACGTAGTAATTCTTCTGAGTGTAGGCATGTGACCGCTTTTTAGAGTGAAGAAAGTTCAAGATGAGTCTGAGGGCAATCGGTTACATGTCCATTTATGGCTCCAACACGTCGTGCTCGCCCAGCTAATTAATACATTAACCTCTTGTTGCACACCACCTCATTTACATATGTAGCTTATTTGCATATAAGAATGGCATCTACAGCAGGTAAATGAGACACTACAGGCGAAGAATGATGCAGCAGCATTACTTAAATAAGCTGAAGTCACAGCAAGCATAAGAACTGAAGCACATATAAAATGTACAACTGCAGCACGCAAACTGAAGGTAGACTAGAGGAGTGTAACTGCAAGAAGTGCATTAAGTGGATGAAAGAGCCACAGCAGCAGAGAAAAGAGCCACAGCAGCAGAGAAAAGAGCCACAGCAGCAGATAAAAGAGCCACAGCAGCAGATGAAAGAGCCACAGCAGCAGATAAAAGAGCCACAGCAGCAGATAAAAGAGCCACAGCAGCAGATGAAAGAGCCACAGCAGCAGATAAAAGAGCCACAGCAGCAG